>NC_139697.1:12224851-12247351 GCF_964188405.1 Protomyctophum parallelum | reverse complement strand
AGCAGGGGAGTGTTGAGGAGCGACGTCTTGTTGTCCAGGGCCATGCGGCCGCTGTCCACCGAGTCTGAGCGTCCATCTGAGCTGCCACCCTGGAAGAAAGATGAAGAGTAGAATTATTAACCCAGTGAAACCCGGGAAAGCATTTGTGTCATTGAATCTTCTTCAAAAATGGCAGTTATACAATGAGCTTGTAGATCTGCTATTTTTGAAAAATCGTGATATTTGTGCAAATCCTTGAATATATGTCCTATATTTTTAAGGCAAACAGTTTGAACTCAAGTCTTTGCTTCTGGGGATCCATGTAACACAAATATTTTGAGATGAGGGTCCACGGGCGAATAGTTATTTCCGGGCGTCCTTAAATCGCTATTTTGTCTCAATTTTCAATGGATGACAACTATTGAACATGGGCGGTTTGACAAAATCGATCATAGTTCAGATGAATATTCTGGAAATGGAAGAAAAAAAGAAAAAGAAAGCTGAGAGTGGGTGGATCATTTATGTATTCAATCTAGAAGTGATAATACTCTGTTACAAGTAAGCACTGGCAGTAGTAAATAGTGGCATATTTTCGATCTAGTTCTCTAAAACAGCCAAAGTAGCATTATCTACATACAAGCTCACAACACATCATGATGGGTCGCATATTGGTATAGTATAGAGGGCTTAAGTAGTTAACGTTGAGGAGAGTCCAGAGGTGGAGACAAAGCAGCCCTGGTCTGCTCCCATTCACATTTCATCATGACGTTGATGTCTTCATCAGCCTGTGTTGGCTCGCTGTACTGAGACCCCGGCCCAAAGCATGAGTGTCTATTTCAAACAAAGTGTTTTTTGACTGGGGGGGGGGGGGTCATAATTTGACAGCAGGAATTGCCTGTCGTAATTTGACCCCCAGTATTAGGATCTATCAGGAGGTTGATATTCATCAGCCATCACTCCACACTGACAGGTAGTACCCCCCCCCCCCCCCCAGAGAGGCCGTATAGGGCCTTAGTCCTACTCCTCCTCCCTGCCAACACTCCCCACTGACAGGTAGTACCCCCCCCCCCCCCCCAGAGAGGCCGTATAGGGCCTTAGTCCTACTCCTCCTCCCTGCCAACACTCCCCACTGACAGGTAGTACCCCCCCCCCCCAGAGAGGCCGTATAGGGCCTTAGTCCTACTCCTCCTCCCAGCCAACACTCCCCACTGACAGGTAGTAACCCCCCCCCCCCCAGAGAGGCCGTATAGGGCCTTAGTCCTACTCCTCCTCCCTGCCAACACTCCCCACTGACAGGTAGTACCCCCCCCCCCCAGAGAGGCCATATAGGGCCTTAGTCCTACACTTCCTCCCAGCCAACACTCCCCACTGACAGGTAGTTACCCCCCTTTTGATTTACATCAAAAGGGCATGTGAGCTCAAACCCACAATTCAACATTTTGGTTTTAAGATGTTGATATTCATCCTTAGGACCCCAAATCACACCTTGGAAAGCATGAGTGTCTATTTCAAACAAAGTGTTTTTTGACTGGGGGGGGTCATATTTTGACAGCAGGAATTGCCTGTCAGAATTTGACCCCCCCAGTATTAGGATGTTGATATTCATTCATCAGCCATCACTCCCACATGAGAACAGCCGATGACCCCTTCCTCCGTTTATGTTTACAAACTAGCACCGTTCTCTTAGTGGCAACTTGATGACTCTACTGTGCTGTGATTTGATTGGCTTGGGCCAGGGGCCATGCCGTGCCTTAATAAGGTGAGGGAACTTAAGGAAGAGCGAACTTAAGTGGGTGTTTGTACACTAATCCACGTCATAAATTTGTTCTGAATGCGCACGCGAGAAAAAATAACACGCTGACATGTACACGAGTTTGTCGCTCTCGCTCACAGCCTCCCGTATCCGTGTTGGGACAATAAAAACGCCTGTTTCTCGACCCGGGGCCCCGGGTTCATGTTGTACATCTGCCAGTTCCCACGCCATGGAGGGCTCGACGGGACAGATCCGGTGTCAGAGTGGCAGAAGGTGGGCTCGTCTGGCATCCGTAAAGCCGGGAGAAGCCACTTGACATTTTAACCTCTTACTAGCTGCCGCCTCCCCTGGGACTCTACATGAAGGGATCTGTTGCCTTGTGCGATATCAATCGGTCAAAAGACTCACCTCAACTATCTCTGCCATCCATCTGACGAGCCAGGAGAGCAACCAGACACCCGGCTTGGCAAGTGGTGTATAAGTAATGCCACGGCATGAGCGGACAACCTGCACTTAACCCTTCGTGAGTGAAAACTGCCAGCCGTCGTAATAAAACCAGGCCGGCTAAAGAATGCATGAGCAGCTGTAGAAGGCCTTGAGAGCCATTTCAAGTAGTTTGCAAGCTGGTGCCACGCGTCGAAAATAGACGATCTACAAGCTCACAATGTATGGCCGCTGTGACACGGTGTGAGTTTGTAAATCAGCTGTTTTCAGTGTGCGCACAACCAAGTATAACTCAGCTTTTAGGATGCGTGGATTAAAGCTAAATGATAATTGCACGATTGTAACATGTTGTCAGGCCTAATATGTACAGTAGAATGATTATGTTTTGGTTGTTCCTGCTGTTGTTCTATACAACATGTATTCTTTTGACAGTTTGAATTAAACTACTCAAATCTTAAAATAACTATGGTAAATCGAAAAAAAGACCATCCACAAGCTCAGAAGAGGTCGCAAGACATGCTTGTTTTCCATGGAATCCATATGACTGAAATCAGTCGTGGCGACTGAAAACTTTAACACAAGGATGCATTTTTATTGATCGTGTTACCATGAACTGACGTCACCACAGGCTCACACACACACACACACACACACACAAACACACACGCCACGCGCACGCCACACGCCCTCCCCTTACCTCCTCTCCTTCCCGCCGCCTGATTGGTTCGTTCATGTCTTCCTGGCTGCGGACGCTGAAGTTCTGGATGGCCTCTGTGACTCCTTTCAGAGAGCTGTAGATGTCCTCCGAGTTCATGTTCTCTGTGTCGTAGTCAAACGCACTGGAAAAAAATCACACCAGTGTGAACCAAGTGGTGCAACTCCCGTGCGTCCAGCAGGTGGCAGCCATGTCACATACTTCTCTCGTTCCAATTTCACACATGCGCACACCACTCTTGCTCATACAGGTACACACGTACACACACACGTACACAGGTACATGGACATTGCATGCTGGATGTAGAAGTGGTTGCACCACTTAAAAATATATGTTACAGTTACATTAACACCATGTTCTTTGTGTCATAGTCAAATGCACTGAAAAAAACACACAGAATAATATATGTTACAGTTACATTAACACCATGTTCTGTGTCCTAGAGTCCTAGACCACTGGTCCCGGGACCACCAGTTGTCCTTGAGGGGGTTCCAGGTGGTACCCAGGTAAATGATGGAGAGTTGGTAACCAAATGGACCCATTAGGTCTTTAACTCTTGAGAGCTTAACAATTTGTGTGCCCAAGACTTCCACAGACGTCCTGGGAAATCACACTATGTTTTTTTTGGTTTTTATTTAAAAAATAAATATGAATGTAAAAAGTGGGTACCCTGGGTTACTATTTAGAAAGTGTTGTGTGGGCACACAATGTGTTAAAATGAAACCAAATGGACCCATAAGGGTCCATTTTGTTTCATTTTACACTCTCAAGACTAGATTATTATTAAACATCTGCATTACTTAATTTGCAAAAGGTCTACACAATTGTAGAAGAATTGTTCTTTTGATTGTTTGCCCGTTATCTCTCGAGTCTGAGAGGCTAAATGTCATCAAATTGTGGTCTGTGGCTCAAATGCAGAATAAATAATGAACCTTGATATGAAAAGGTTTGAAAACCACTGTCCTGGAACTACTAGTCAAACACACTAACACACACACTAAAGGTGGTTGCACACTGGACGTGTTTTTTGGGAAAACCGACGGAAAAACGCAGCTAAAAATACGAAAAATGCTTGGTGATATTAAAGGACAACTTTGGTTTGTTGCAACCAAGGTTCATGTTTTAGGTTGTTAGAGAAAGTAAAAGATTTCGTTTTAGGGGTTTAGGGTTTTTTTTGACAGAGGGGGGGGGGGGGGGGGGGGACAGGACATTTGAACATTCTTTTACAAAGAAAGAATTATGGCGATTTCTTTTTTATTATTTACTATAGTCCTACTAGACCCCAAGAAATTACATCTGGACACAAAAGATCACAGGATCTATTGAATGTGAAGGAATGAGGCGACAAACTGCCATATTGAGCCTACACACACACTATTCAGTATTTTAGCTGTGACGTGAGCGCCCCCTCCAGAGATACTTCCGGGTCCTACTTTTGTGTCGCTTTTGTGTCCCAATAAGAGTTATACTGTGACGCTCCGTCGGACCAAATCTGAGACGAAAACAACCACGAAAGTCTCATTTTACCGCTTTCCTCGCAACAACAAAGCTGCGCTGCTCTCCCAAATCTGGCTGTGACAGGCCGTCTGCCCCACATGGAATACTATCGCCATTTTATTTCATTGTGTCAACTAAATCCTCATTAATGCAAACTAGATTCAACATACTCAAGCCTGCACACATTCTAAATATGCCCCCGAAATATTTTACGGAGCAAATGGACTGTTGCCACCTTCAATAATAATGATAATAATAGTCTTTATTGTCTCCACATCATATATTTTTGTTGTCATGGACACTTGTACAAAACATTAATAATTCTACTCGAGTTGGAAGCATTAAGACCCATTTTAACCCTCAATGGCGGATTCTGAAAAATAACGTCATTGTAAAAAGATTCACGCATTTAGATATTCTATTTACAATGAGATGCGGACGGGAGTTGGTGCCACTTGGACCCGGACGTAAAGTAGCACTACAAAATGACAGACTTAAATACTGAATAGTAAATAATAAAATGCTGAAATCGCTAAAATGAAAGAAAGCAGCAAATAAAAAGCAATATATAGACATTTCCTACATACTGCCTACCGTGAGTACAGTAGGTGACAAGCAAACGCGGTGAAATGACGCAGTGAAATGACTGCCGCCGAAGCGAAAACAACATGAAACTGCGCATGCGGTATGCTTTATGTACTTGCCGGTTAAGACTGAGCCAGGTTAGGGTTAGTAATATTATGTTTAGTAGTTGGACAACGTCAATATGTAGGAAATGTCCATATTGGCTCCATTGCATGGTCTTGATAAGGGTTTATGATGGCGATGAAATCATCTGATAACGTGTGTGTGTCTGTTACCTTGGTGAGGGGGTGTTCTGGGATGTGTTGGTGGGGGAGGTGAGCGGGCTGGACCAGCTGGCTGGTGAGCGTGGCGTGTGGCGTGTCAGAGGGCTGCCCATCGTTGCCTGAACACAAAGGAAAACAGTACAGTCAGTACAGTGAGTAGAGTCAGATATTCTCTGGGCTGTCGTGCTTGAAATGGCATTCGTTTATTGTTTTCCTTTTTTATGAACCACTATTTTTGGAAGATTATTTTTTGAAACGCCTTGGAAAAGAAGAATCTTTGGAGTGTAATTTCTGTTCACATAGCCCTCATCATTCACACAGACGGTTAATCCGACTAAACTATTTATTTGACCATATTTTATAACTATAAGTTTAGGCACATAAATAGGCAAATGATGGAAAAAAATGCATGATGGAAAAGTAACAACAATGAAAAGACATTGAAGAAAATAATAACTACAGTCCATAAACTGGGTTATTCTAATAAACACAAACCCCTAACCAGTAAAAACCCTGAGAGGGACACCTAACATGTTGTCCAGAGAGCACTCTGTGGGGGCACACGTTTAGCACGGACCCTGACCTGCCTCGCCCTCAACACCCGCTCCTCCCAGGCTTCAAAATAAAATGATAGATACAAATAATTATGCATTTTATAAGTGTATTTCCAGGCTAGACAACTATCTTTTGAGTGTTAAGCTGAAAAGGTTTGGGAAATCAGAAGTGGACGACCTCGAGTGCAGCTCTGCAACAACTCTGTTATTTTAAATCACAGCTAAACACATGCATGTTTGCTGCTGCCTTTCATTGAGATTGTGTCATTATTATTCTACACTGACATTTAATTTAATTTATTTAAATGATTTAAATGATTTCATTCATTTCCGTTTGTTGTAGTGATGCACCGAATATTCGGCAGCAGAAAATGATCGGCAGAAAATGGCTAAAAATGCATTTTCGGCCTATTCGGTTTCGGCCCGAATAGGCAGAAAATATATCACCGAATAGTGTATGCAATTAATGCATTACAAAGAGCTGAATACATGTTTTATGGACCCATAATAGTGATTATTATTTAAGTTAAGTTTTGCCATAACCATTTATTTTGCCATAAATTAGGTAGCTTTAAGGTACGGCCATGACCGCTATGGTAGGAAAAATGATATATAATATTAATCATATTCGGATATTCGGTTTTCGGCCAACTGTTTCCTATATTCGGTATTCGGTTTCGGCCAAGAATTTACCTTTCGGTGCATCCCTAGTTTGTTGTTTTTGTTATCGTCTTTGCTGTGTCCTGAATATGTTTTCAACAAGATTCAAATACAGGGTAGAATAGGAAAGTTACCTACATAATGCAGCTTTTACTTTATTTTTATTTGTTTTACTGAATCTGATATAATGTTTCATTTACTTAAAGTTTGATATAAAACTCATTGAATTGCCTTGTTGTTGTTGGGTTATTGGCCAGTTTTGTGTCCCGCCCCGTCACTCTGATTGGACCATCAGGGCCCTCTGTTAGTATTTAACAAGAGTTTGTTCAGCTTGGAGTCACTTTAATCTCTGCTAGTTGTTAAGAGCTGAACTTCTCCTTTCTACACTAGCTGAATCATTTCGTTTTAGTTTTGGTTCTACTTTCAACTTTAGTACTGCTCTTTAAAAAGAGAGCTAGTATCAGTTTGTTTGGGCAAGTTTTGAGTTATGGCTTTACTACAAACATTGAAGTCATTGGTCAACCAGAGACTATCTGCTGCTGCTGAAGAGATAGTTGGGGTCATTGGAAGAATTCTAACAGAATACGAGGATGAAGCTTTCCACATCAAGCAAGAAACTGACCACCAACGCAGACTACTGGATATGGTTTTACCACCAATCGTCAAACTACACAGAGCAGGTTGGTAAAACATTTACTGAGAGAGAGAGAGAGATGTTGTGTTTTCACCATTATTTCTTACATGGCAATGGTGACTATTTGGAATGAAAGGGGAACTGGTGGAAACTTTGCATTTATAATAGTCAATAGTATTCTAGTTGTGGTTCCATTCATGTTAGGGTGACTGTTAAACTAACATTAACAGAATCAAGTAGTAAGGAATACTTTATTTAAATGTTGACCATGAATAATCATAGACTGTTTAAAATAGGCAATAGGGTTGTATGGCAAATGATAATTTACATTTGAGAAACAAGGAGATGCTTGTTTTAGAAATGAAGCATTGTTGAAGTAAGAAACAATCATTTGCATGACACTTCACACTGACAAAAAAAAAAAACATTAGGGCAGGTGTGGAACAACAAGAGTGTCATGTTCAAACATGTAATGATGTGTTTCTCCTCTGTATCTTCTGTCTAGACTCAATGAACCTCCTTGTGTGTAAAGAGGAGGTATTCCCTGAGCAGCAGCAGGAGAGAACATCCAGTCTGGTCCAGGAGGAACCAGCGTCTCCACAGATTAAAGAACAACAGGAGGAGATAACCTCCAGTCTTATCAAAGAGGAACCAGAGTCTCTACAGATTAAAGGAGAACAAGAGGAGATAACCTCCAGTCTTATCAAAGAGGAACCAGAGTATCCACAGATTAAAGAGGAACACGATGAGCTACTTCAAAGATCAGAGGAGGATGGTGGATCAACAGAGACATTACTATCAGTGAAACATGAAGATGATGAAAACATGCTAACAGAACCTGTAGCCAGCACCTCATCTAAAAGCACGGAAACACAATCTGATGTAGAGGACTGTGGAACATCACAACCAACTAGTGATGATCAGCTCATCTCTTCACACTGTTCTGAATCTGACATCACTGAAGACAGTGATGAGTGGGATGAGACCACGGATGACCAGTCTGGTTTAAACACACTGAAATCACACAATACACAACACATGGGAGGAAATAGTTTGTCTTTGAACAACAAGCTGCTTGACCTCAAATCACCAAAAGAAAGTCACTCCATGAGGAGTCACACTGGTAAGAAATGTTTTAGTTGTGCTGATTGTGGCAAAATGTTTAATCGCAAGGATTATCTGAAGAAGCACACAGTGATTCATACAGGGGAAAAGCCATTTGCTTGCACAGTGTGCGGCAAGGGCTGTAGTCAAAAGGGTGATCTAAATCGACACATGATGACTCACACAGGGGAAAGGCCCTTTATGTGTACAGTTTGTGGCAAGGGTTGTACTCATACTGGGGATTTAAAAGCACACATGAGGACTCATACAGGGGAAAAGCCATTTACGTGTACAGTTTGTGGCAAGGGCTTTAGTCAAAGGAGTATTCTAAAAAGACACATGATGAGTCATACAAGGGAAAAGCCATTTACATGTACAGTTTGTGGAAAAGGATGTAGTCAAAAGATTCATCTAAAATCACATATGATGACTCATACAGGGTGATACAGCTGATACATTATGAGGGGCGCTATAGGCAAGGCAAGCTGTGTGTAAACACAAACATTGGCTTGTGATTGGCTGATCACATCATAGTGATGATTTGATTGGCTGAGCAAAGTATATATTGAAGATAAAAGTGAGGGCAGGAGTTGCACCACTCAGTTCACACGGGTGTGATTTTCAAATAAAGGGTTGACATTACAAGTGTTTCACCTCCTTTAAGTATGGACATCTTGTAATGTGAACAAAACAGTGACAAGAACAGCTTCATTTTACATCCTTCATACCAAACTATATAAGAAACACATATTATGAAGAATCTGGTGCATAACTTGGTGTATAACTTTTTTCTGTGTGTTGACATGTGTTGTTTGGACTAGCATATCATCATAATGTATTTCAATCTAATCACTCGGTTTTCTTGTAGTGTTAGATTTGTTTTGTTTAGATTCTCTGTAGTATGTTGTCTTCATAGAATGTTTTGTAACAGAAATATTTCCTATGTATTCCATAATTTCTTCTTTTCCAAATAAAGGGCAGATACAGCTCCTTTATTTGTGTCCATTAAAGAAAGCTCATCACATCACATGTGTTTCAAAGTATGGACATCTGTGAACAATATAGGGACAAGAACTGCTTCATTTTACACCCTTTTACACCCAAAAAGCGTCAAGTATTTATAAAGCAGCATCAAATATTTTACATTTTTGAATACTGTACAGATAACCCCAAGAGTGGTTCCGTCCAGAATGGGATAAGGAACATGATAGGAGTATTAATTGTGCAGTCTACACATACTTTACTTTAACTTGCTGCATTGAACATGACAGGAGCCAGGCTTAATGTAAACACGTATTACACACACAAAAAAGTGTTTCTTGTTTCAAAACATCATGACATGACAGGGTCTATTTTCTCTCCATGCTTATTGTACTCTCTATACTGCTGCATGTACAGAGAGATATTTAACCAGGACATGTTACACTACATGTACAGAACAGCCACTTTCTAACTGTTTTGATGACATAGGTGAAACATTTACAACATGTTTTCAGTTTCTAGATTGGATTCTAATCTACAACGTACTATTAAAAAGGTCTTGAGAGGTTCAATCGTGTCTTCTGGATGATTCTTGTGTTGTGTTTATGTGTGTGGTGACCTCTGACCTGCGCTGCGTTGCCCGTGTTCCTCAGGTGGTTCTGTAGCAACTTGGTGGCTCCGTCCTGGAAGGTCTTGGGCAGTGCTGCCAGCAGCATGGTGAACTCTGGGGTGTTGAGTTGGAACAGAGCGATCAGCACCGACTGGGCCGCCTGGAGGAAGAAATATTATTATAACAGAGACTGGGCTGCCTGTATGAAGAAATATTACATTAGAACAGAGACTGGGCTGTCTGTATGAAGAAATATTACATTAGAACAGCCTGTATGTTAGAAATATTACATTAGAACAGCCTGTATGTTAGAAATATTACATTAGAACAGAGACTGGGCTGCCTGCATGTTAGAAATATTACATTAGAACAGAGACTGGGCTGTCTGTATGAAGAAATATTACATTAGAACAGAGACTGGGCTGTCTGTATGAAGAAATATTACATTAGAACAGAGACTGGGCTGTCTGTATGGAGAAATATTACATTAGAACAGAGACTGGGCTGTCTGTATGAAGAAATATTACATTAGAACAGCCTGTATGTTAGAAATATTACATTAGAACAGAGACTGGGCTGCCTGCATGTTAGAAATATTACATTAGAACAGAGACTGGGCTGCCTGCATGTTAGAAATATTACATTAGAACAGAGACTGGGCTGCCTGCATGTTAGAAATATTACATTAGAACAGAGACTGGGCTGTCTGTATGAAGAAATATTACATTAGAACAGAGACTGGGCTGTCTGTATGAAGAAATATTACATTAGAACAGCCTGTATGTTAGAAATATTACATTAGAACAGCCTGCATGTTAGAAATATTACATTAGAACAGAGACTGGGCTGTCTGTATGAAGAAATATTACATTAGAACAGCTTGTATGTTAGAAATATTACATTAGAACAGCCTGTATGTTAGAAATATTACATTAGAACAGAGACTGGGCTGCCTGCATGAAGAAATATTACATTAGCACAGAGACTGGGCTGCCTGCATGAAGAAATATTACATTAGAACAGAGACTGGGCTGTCTGTAAGTAATATACCGGTAGTCACAATACCAATTTTGATGAGGCAGTATATTGCTTTGATTTAAAAAAAAAATACAAGGTTTTCTTTAAAAATTCCTGAAAAATGAACATTTTGGAGTTAGGTGGTTTCTTCCCAACAGCAAATAAATATTACATTAGAACAGAGCGATTAGCACCGTCTGGGCCACCTGCATGGAACACGCACACATACACACACACCGAAATGACTTAACCCATTCTGACCGGGCACCCATTTTGGTGTTGGCATCATGTTGTGCTTTACCTATTGAAAAATAGCAGATCTACAAGCTCGTATCGCGCCACCGAGTGGCGCGATACGAGCTTGTAGGTCTGCTATTTTTGAAAAATCGAAGAGCGACTGACATTTTTAGAATCTGATCTCAGGTCAGAATGGGTTCATCAGACCAGTGTGTGTCTGGCGGAAACCTCGTATGAATCTGATCTCAGGTCAGAATGGGTTAACGGCCACATCAATGCCGCTCAGAATAATATAATACAGTGTGTGTGTGACGCGAGGTCGTACCTTCCTGACGTCCGAGCTCTTCTCCGTGGTCCAGGTGATGATGCGCGAGACGGCCAGGCGAGTCTCGCTGGAGTTGACGAAGTCTGGAGCGTCCATCTGCAGTGTCAACGTCTCCATGTACTTGAGGATGGCAACCTTCACCTGAGAGACACACACGCACACCCCCCACGCACGCACACACGCAAACACACGCATATTTGCAAAAGGCTGTTAGACAGATGTATGCTGTGATACTCGCTCTGCACACCCAAATATACACTTAGGAAATGCATGGACAAAAGGGGGGGACTGCAGTCAACATGAATGGGTAGAGGAGATGAACAGCGCCATCCGTAGGTTCTCTGAGGAATGACGCTGGGGATGGTTCCCTGTGTGAGGAAAAATGAGCGTGGGGTTTGGGGGTGATGGGTGGGGTTAGAGTGCACATAATGGACATGCCGCTCCACTGTGTTCGCAACACAAATGAACCCGAAACGGGAACCAATGGCAAACAGCGAGGAATGACGGTGACGCTAAGCGAGCGACTGGGCAACACCACCAAAACACAAACAACCACAAAAAAAAGCCCTCAAACAAACGACAGACGTCGTCGTTTATCTCCTCCTCATTCCACCTCTCCTCCTCTAACTAACCAACCAACCAACCACTATTGGTTAAAAATAAATAAAAAATAAAAATAATGAAATAAACAAACTAGAAAAAGAAAAACTGGGCGCTACGCGAAATTTGCTCCCCCCCGGAGCGCACTAAAACCTACCTGACAGGACTGGTTCCAGGCCGCGACCTGCTCGTCCAGAGAGCAGGCGTGGCGCCGCACTCTGGGGGGGAACAAGTTTAGCCCGGACCCTGACCTGCCTCCCCCGCAACACCCGCTCCTCCGCTTCACAGAGAGGAGAGGAGAGTGCACCGTGTCCAGAGAGAGAGAGAGAGACAAAGAGAGAGAAGGGGACAAAGGGAGAGAGAGAGAGAGGGGGTAAGACAAGAGAGGGAGGTGTGTATCGTTAGGAGGAGAATGAGGGAGGAGGCAGAGGATGGAGGTGTGCATCTTTAAGTTAGGAGAAGAAAAGGAGTGCGGCGTGCATTAGGAGGAGAGAGTAGAGGTAGGTTTTGCATCGTTACAACGAGGAGGGAGGTGAACACTGTAGGAAGGAGAATGAGGCAGGAGGAGTGCTTCACCAGGAGCAGAGAGTAGAGGGAGGTTTGCATCGCTAAAAGGAGATGGAGGAAGGAGATGTGCACCGTTAGAAGAATGTGGAGGTGGTGGTGTGCATCGTTAGGAGAAAAGGATGGGGGTGTACATTGAGGGAGGTGTGTATCATTAGGAAGTAAAGGAGGGAGGTGCTTATTGTTAAGGAGTAGAGAAGGGAGGTGTACACTGAGGTAGTTGCTTATTGTTAAGGAGTAGAGAAGGGAGGTGTACACTGAGGGAGGTGCTTATTGTTAAGGAGTAGAGAAGGGAGGTGTACACTGAGGTAGGTGCTTATTGTTAAGGAGTAGAGAAGGGAGGTGTACACTGAGGTAGTTGCTTATTGTTAAGGAGTAGAGAAGGGAGGTGTACACTGAGGGAGGTGCTTATTGTTAAGGAGTAGAGAAGGGAGGTGTACACTGAGGTAGGTGCTTATTGTTAAAGATGGAGTGCCGTGATTTTTTTCCACACTTAAACATGATCATCAGGTGTATTTAGGTGTATATGAGGTATAATTTTTTCAAAAAAGTGTACAGTATTTGTTAAAATTATGGTTTTATGTGGACACACCCACCAGTTCATTAGGTATGCGTGAGTTTAACCGTAGCACCACCCACCTAATCCAGTCCCTCCGCCTCCTCCTTTAAGACCACCCACTTGTCCTAGTCCCTCCCCCTCCTTATAAAAGGACAGCCCATGGCTCTGCCCTTTTGTTTACAAAATGACAAATTGGTGTCTGTAATGTAACAAGAACTCATGTTTTTGTGAATGTTAGAAGTGAACACTTCCCATATTTCTGAGATATCGTATAAGCACCATTATGCACTTATACTGCCACCATCCATGTATAGGCATATAATCCACGCATCCATACCATATCAGATCTGTTTTTTCTGATTATTTATAATCATTTATTTATTTCCTCCAATTATATTGACCCTATTGTCACAATCAGCTCAGCTCATCATGCAATTAAATCATAGTTTAACAGCAGAAACAATTAATTTGATAGATCATTTAGCATGAATAATTTTATTAATTTCCCAATATATTGTAGGCTATTGATTTCCTCCAGCTAAGCACCCTGGCATTAAAACTGTCCAAAACACTTGCACTGGATGCTCTGGACAGAAAAGACTCTCCACTCTTGCTCTGATCAAACTCAATTTACAACATGAATGCTCCTTCTGACTGCATTGAGCAAAAGTCGCCAGATTTAAATAAACAAGCGGCCAAGTCCACAAAAATAAGTCACAGATATTGCCTTGAATATTTATGAAAACGTTTCAACAACACCAATCCTTTTAACAACATATTAATTTGAGGGTCCTTCACATGAACCATTGGTCAAGTCAACCACATCTCCCCTGAAAGTTACTTATATGAAAACAAGCCCAAGTCGCTTGTAATAGCCAGACATGGCAACATGACTTCCAGCGCGACACAACAGATTCTAATTCTTGACTTTACAGCCTCGTATACGTATTAGGACCTACATATTGACTACAACAGCCAACAATAATGCACTGTGACACTACACTCTGTATCAAAGCCCGACCACTGTGATTATAAAAGAAACAACCTACTCCTTGAGAACAACAACAGCAACTATACAGCAGAGCAGGTAGGAGGCTGGTTTGTTGTGGTTTCATTGATTATCCTGAGGACCCGACGTGAACATTTACTTGCTTCCAATCTAACGAAAAACAGTCTGCTCTGCTGTGAACTGGTAATGTGTGAAATGACTGTTTGAAAATCTGCTGCACAGAGCAGCAAACTGGCTGCACCGTTCAGTTCACACGTGTGTATGTGGCAGGCAGCTCCGCCCACAGAGGTTGTCGTATTTAAAAATATATATAGAGGGGGAGGTGCGTGTGTGCGTGCAAATTTTTTACGTCACACTATCCGTGTTTACTTCATTGGCCCGTTTGACCGTCAAGTGTTCAGCCTCCAGGAAGAAACCCTAAATACAAAGTTATTACACCATTGCACATAAAAACGACTCCAGGGTGTCTAATGAAGTACTGTCACCCTATAGACACATGAAAAGCTGGAAAAATACAAAAATTGTGGCACTCCATCTTTAAGGAGTAGAGAAGGGAGGTGTACACTGAGGTAGTTGCTTATTGTTAAGGAGTAGAGAAGGGAGGTGTACACTGAGGGAGGTGCTTATTGTTAAGGAGTAGAGAAGGGAGGTTCACACTGAGGTAGTTGCTTATTGTTAAGGAGTAGAGAAGGGAGGTGTACACTGAGGTAGTTGCTTATTGTTAAGGAGTAGAGAAGGGAGGTGTACACTGAGGGAGGTGCTTATTGTTAAGGAGTAGAGAAGGGAGGTGTACACTGAGGGAGGTGCTTATTGTTAAGGAGTAGAGAAGGGAGGTGTACACTGAGGGAGGTGCTTATTGTTAAGGAGTAGAGAAGGGAGGTGTACACTGAGGTAGTTGCTTATTGTTAAGGAGTAGAGAAGGGAGGTGTACACTGAGGTAGTTGCTTATTGTTAAGGAGTAGAGAAGGGAGGTGTACACTGAGGGAGGTGCTTATTGTTAGGGAGTAGAGAAGGGAGGTGTACACTGAGGTAGTTGCTTATTGTTAAGGAGTAGAGAAGGGAGGTGTACACTGAGGGAGGTGCTTATTGTTAAGGAGTAGAGAAGGGAGGTGTACACTGAGGGAGGTGCTTATTGTTAAGGAGTAGAGAAGGGAGGTCTACACTGAGGGAGGTGCTTATTGTTAAGGAGTAGAGAAGGGAGGTGTACACTGAGGGAGGTGCTTATTGTTAGGGAGTAGAGAAGGGAGGTGTACACTGAGGGAGGTGCTTATTGTTAAGGAGTAGAGAAGGGAGGTGTACACTGAGGGAGGTGCTTATTGTTAGGGAGTAGAGAAGGGAGGTGTACACTGAGGGAGGTGCTTATTGTTAGGGAGTAGAGAAGGGAGGTGTACACTGAGGGAGGTGCTTATTGTTAGGGAATAGAGAAGGGAGGTGTACACTGAGGGAGGTGCTTATTGTTAAGGAGTAGAGAAGGGAGGTGTACACTGAGGGAGGTGCTTATTGTTAGGGAGTAGAGAAGGGAGGTGTACACTGAGGGAGGTGCTTATTGTTAAGGAGTAGAGAAGGGAGGTGTACACTGAGGGAGGTGCTTATTGTTAGGGAGTAGAGAAGGGAGGTGTACACTGAGGGAGGTGCTTATTGTTAGGGAGTAGAGAAGGGAGGTGTACACTGAGGGAGGTGCTTATTGTTAGGGAATAGAGAAGGGAGGTGTACACTGAGGGAGGTGCTTATTGTTAAGGAGTAGAGAAGGGAGGTGTACACTGAGGGAGGTGCTTATTGTTAGGGAATAGAGAAGGGAGGTGTACACTGAGGGAGGTGCTTATTGTTAAGGAGTAGAGAAGGGAGGTGTACACTGAGGGAGGTGCTTATTGTTAAGGAGTAGAGAAGGGAGGTGTACACTGAGGGAGGTGCGGCAGGTAGGACTGCAGCATAAAGCCAGCCAACATCAGCTGTTGTCCAATCACAGCCGGAGGCGTGCATGTGTGTGTGGGAGGTGGGGGGGTTTGCCAGCACAGGCAGACATGAGGTCATATCAGTTACCATGGTTACCAAGTCTTACCCAGCACTCTCTCGCATCTTTCCCTCTCCCTCCTCAAATACACACACACACACACACACACGCACGCACGCACGCACGCACACACACACACACGCACACACACGTACACGCACACAATCAATCACTGTTGATTTCCATCAACATGAACCGAGTGGTAGTTCTGGGCTGGTGCAAACCAGTCTGCTTTTAAATTCTACAGGCTAAAGAGCCACACACTTATTGGTGTGCAGACACTGGTATCATTGAATTGCAGATTGGCTCACATTACTCTACACTAGTTTAAAGGAGAATTCCATGCTAGAAGGCTTTCTTACCTTTATTTGTAGTTGTTACGTCCCCACCAAAGAGGTCCAGGTGTTATTTTGTTTAAAAGCGCATTATTGGCAATTTCCCCTAATATAAGCCCTCAATGAATTGAATGGAATGGGGCATTGGGGTGTTAATTTGCTTATTTCCATTTTTTTAATTTATAAATCCTCTCTTCATAATGTAAATAGTATCCCAAGTGGCACACTTTACTACTTATTTCAATGGAAATAAGCAAATTAGCACAAAATAAACACAAAATAACACCTGGACCTCTTTGGTGGGGACATATACAAATAAAGGTAAGAAAGCCTTCTAGCATGGAATTCTCCATGGAAACTGGAGCCTGGTTAAATCTGGTTTATTTTCAATCCAATGCCAATCCCCCCAATCTTGTGTATATGATCCTTGTCACTGCTGACCCCTAGTGGTTGGTCTTGGGGATGTTGTGTAAACTCCTCTGATACATAAGAGTATGGACTTGACAGACGCTTCATGGAGGAGTTTCCCCAGGAGTGCGTAATGTTAATGCGTGCGGAGGAACACGACACACTGTCAATCCCAATTCCACTCCTAGCTGAACAGACACTACACAAACTCAGTTGGGTTCACTGAAGTGCCCGGGCCGCGAGCCAGAGGCACCCTGGAGGAATCCAACCCTCTTGTCACATGAAATGCTCAATTGTTACTATTTGGGGTGGAACAAATAGACTGTATGTATACATGTATGTATGTATGTATGTATGTATAATACGCTGAACTGAAGAAGCTGTCGTAGTAATGAATCCTTTCTTAGGAGCTTCCCAGCTCTTTCTAAAGAGATATTTCTTTGCCAAAATGAGTACCACCATTACGGAAGAACCCCCCAGCCCCGGCTGTACGGTGGGTGCTTCTTTGTTCCAGACTAGCAAAGATCAGGTGCAGCTCCGTCCGGACCCAGATGTCTCAAGAGCTGGTTATTTTGCTAAAGAATAATGGTATGAGATTAGATGAGGCACCACCACCACCAGCTCAGAACCGGGTCCCCCTAAAACGGGTCAGTGGAGAAGGGCGGCGAATGAGGGACCTTTTTACCTTTAGGTTGGGGGTCTGTGTCTGGTCAACGGTGAACCTCATGAGGATGGTGAACTGCAGGTCGTTGGGGAAAGACTCGCTGTGTGAGAGAGAAACATTTGACATTGTAAACTCTGCAGCAATTCTGTTGATTTCGTCGACTAATACTATAGTCGACTACCTGTTTTCACTGACGAAAACTAAATGGAAACTACATGAAAACTAAGCTATAATGACTAAAAGTAAGACTAAATATATTGAGAATTTCATCAACAAATAAAAACTAGACTAAAATGTTTGCAAGGGACTAGTGGACAAAAGATCCAGTATAAGTATAAGTCATTTTAGACTTAGTTGCATGCTGAAAATAGACGATCAAAGCTTGTACAAGCTCGAACTTGTAGATCAGCTATTTTCAGCAAGTGTAAAATCAGCCATGACGACAGCATTAAGGCCCGCCAAAATACATTTTAGTAGACTAAATCAACTGTAGATTTAGTCGACTAAAATCTTATGATCTTTAAGGGCTCCATTTTCGTCACCTCTAAACCCATTATCCCTAAACTTCTTTGCCTTTTGAAAAACATTTTTGAATAGTTCAACTAGCCAATCTACATTGACACGTTGTGAGCTTGTAGACTGGCCACTTTAACTATTCAAAAATGTTTTGCAAAATTAGTAAAAAAAAAAGGCAAAGAAGTTTAAGGATAAGAGGTGACGAAAATGGAGCCCTATGTCGACTAAAACTAGACTAACACTAAAACATTCCAGGTGACTAAATTACAAAATGTGTCTAACAGACTGTATTTCTCTTCAGAAGCGTTAATATTGTACGTGAATAATCTGAAATGAGCCCTGAACACCACAGATTCAGAGAAAAAATAGTTTTTAAAGCTCACGCTACTACAGAAGTGGACGGCGGGGAAATCCGGAAAAGGCAACGGGGCCGCTGCTAGAAAATGGATATTAGCAAGACCATTCTGAATCAATATAAACGCCTGAATAAGACGTGTACAAACGTCCTTGGCAGTTGGCACTTGGCACCCAGCAATTTTATTTGCTAAGGCATCCAATGTGTTGACAATAATAAAATAGTAGGTTCGGGGTCTTGTCTTAACCCATTTTGGGTGGGAACCCCTTTTGGTGTTAGCATTATGTTGTGCTTTAGCTATTGAAAAATAGCAGATCTTGTAGGTCTTCTATTTTTGAAAAATCGAAGAACGACTGACATAGAAACATAGCTTTTTCAGAAAACTGTCAGGATGTATAAAGACATTTTTAGAATCTGATCTCAGGTCAGAATGGGTTTTAACTGACCGTGTGATGTCCAGGGCTCTCTGGACCTTGGCCTGCACTGAGCCCAGTAGGTCGGCTCCCATCTTCTTCAGCAGCTGGGTGAGCAGAACAAACAGCCAGTCCTGCAGGTCCTCCTTATGCACCAGCACAAAGTCCACCAGCGTCTCTAGGAACATGCTGAACACCTACGCACGCGCGCACACACACACACACACACACACACAGAAGGGGTTACACACACACACACACACACGCAAAACGCTCCACACACCCACACACACTGAATAAAGCCTGATTCATTCCTAGTTGCACAGCGGTGTTGAATGCCGAAAAATAGCAGATCTACAAACTCACAGGTCTGCTATTTTCCGTGCCACCGACACCACCTCGCAACTAAGTATGCATTAAAGGAGGTGTTAAGTGATACGTTTGTAAAAGCAAAAAGTTAATAAACAGAAAATACATTTTCAGGGTGGGCATACCAATTTTATCTACTGGAGAGGGAGCCACAAAAAATAATTTATCAGCTTCAATTCTACAGTGTTCCAGCTCATTTATTGTTGGCATCACTTGTTTATTATAGAGCACCGACGTCTGACGTCAATATCAGCACAGGACGCTGTACCAAGGGTTCGTGTACGTTTTTATTTGTATTATAATCCCCATAGGGGGATCTTAGATCGCCTCATATAAGAAACTGTGTTTGAAAAATAAACCGATCATCCTGGCGGTGTCACTCATAATATGGATATGAAGAATCAACTGACTGAGAGAAAACGCTAATGTTACTGCTGCCAAATTAGTTACATTTTCGCTAGAAACAGACTGTATCAAATATGAATGACTGACACAGGCACAGGTCTCCCCGACAATATCGCAGAGAGACGATTTTAAGATGATCCGATGTTATTCTCCATAGAGAAAAACTTCCGCGAAACGGGATGAGCGAGTGATGTCAGGACTTCGGCACTCTATTTATCCTGAGTAATGTATGAGCTCCATCTCTCTCCTGATTGGATAAAATTGGTATCCATTGGTACTGAACAAAACGCCATAAAATACTTCATAAAATATGGAGATAATCCGAGATATACATACTTCCTTTAGCACTTAATATCACTTACACCCCCTTTAGACAATACTGCTTACATGCATATCGTCTCTGTTGGTGGAAACCTCATTATTATGTACAAAACTGTTTCAGGATTCAAATTCAAAAACAGTAAAAGTTATAAAGCGTGTGTATCTAGTATCTACTATCTGCTACTTTTGATGCTTTCGTGCAACGCTGTAGTGTGATCAAGTAGGAGAATAAAACTATTGAGTTAAGAGGTTTCTGCCTGACAGCAACGGTATGCATTATACTGTTTAGGAGCCGTTAGGTCACTGACAACAGTATTAGTCGTAGTCGTGGTGTTATACTTTTCTCTGTGCAGCCACTGATCGCTTCATGCTCCAAAGCACCAATGAAAGGATCCAGTTCAAAATCCAAAAGTCATTAGTAAACCTGAGATGACACCCAAGCCACTCGTTATAAGCCAATATATAGATGCACTGCAATGACCGTGGTCTACATGCACACAACCATTAGCCCCATTACTGGGAATGATCAGGTTTAGGAGTTTAAAGGAAAGGATCTGAGGATTTTCAACCTAAACCTCACTGTGCTGACTTTTTATGTTTTGACACTTGACGCTTTGACAATGCGTATGCCATTTTTGTTTTCTCATACCAATGATGCTCCTCCGAATTCCATTGATGTGACTTTATGTGAACAAAAATCTGTATGTCTCTACAAAATGTTGGCATCGGGAAAAAACAACAATCGTCAAACGATGTGTTTCACCGCCATCGGGCAAAAATCTTCATCTACCATCAAAACAATGGGATTTTTAGGTTGAAAATTATTTCCCTTTAAAACTTGTCACGTTAATGCAACTATACGGTATTCTTTGACATGGTCCGGTGGTTATTAGTAATCACGTATCTCTACATTCTCTTGACCATTTCAATAATGTGATTTATGATGCATGTAAACACACTGAAGAA
This sequence comes from Protomyctophum parallelum, assembly GCF_964188405.1. NCBI lineage: Eukaryota > Metazoa > Chordata > Actinopteri > Myctophiformes > Myctophidae > Protomyctophum > Protomyctophum parallelum. The sequence continues at coordinate 12,226,498 of NC_139697.1, read as the reverse complement.
GCCAGAGGCACCAATCATGACACGTTATATTGAAACAAAACCAGTCATTGCATGCTGATTGGTTAGATTCTGACCCCGTTGTCGAGGACCAGTGTCCTAGACAACCAATGGGAAGGTGAGTGACATCACCCAGGCAGGTTAGTGAGAGCCACTAGTGTTATTGTTGATGTGCCGTTGCCACGGTAACGGTCATCATTAGTAGTCGCCCAGTGGGATTAATGTGAGTGACAGATCCACAGCCAATCGCAAGCCACTTTATCATTAATGTGACAGATCCACAGCCCAATCACAAAGACACTTTATTATTAATGTGACACATCCACAGCCAATCACAAGACACTTTATTACTCATGATGTAATACATGATGTCGTTGAAAACTTACTCTCTACAGAGAGAACCGCAGAGCGAGGCATGATGGGAGGAGAGAGACACAATGACAGTTAGAGTTCTGACACGCACACACAGTTTTGAGAGGATGCATACAGACACTCACCATCACACGCACACACATGTTTGCTCGTAGTTTGAGCGGATGCGTGCACATGCATGCGCGCATACACACACACCATCACACATGCTTGCTCGTAGTTTGAGCGGATGCGTACACACACGTCACACACACACACACACACACACACACACACACACACACACACACACACACACACACACACACACACACACACACACACACACACACACACACACACACACACACACACACACACACAAAATCAAATCCACAAGGGCTGCACAATTATGGCTAAAATGGTATTAGCCACATTTATCCGGGCGTCCCTATTTTGGTCATAGGCGAACATTTTCAGAATCGTTCAAAAAGTATTTTGAAAGACCTGAGGACTCACAACATGTTGCATCATTCACAACGCATTGTGAGCTTATAGATCACCATATGACGGAGCATAACAGCTGACCAAATAAGGTGTGCAATTGCCAAACATTAAATAACCATTTTCCATTATCTTCAATTAAAACTAATTTACTGCCGACCCGCGATTCAGTTAAATGTCCCTCATCGCAGGCCGTAGAAAAGGTGTACCCTATTGGCCTGAATATAAGACTATGTTTTTTTTCCCCAATGGAAATATCCTCAAAAACTGGTCGTATTAGAATCGGGGACTAGACTATTTGACATTGAATGTTATTTTTCCACAAATTAGTCTTGAAAAATGGGGGTTCTCTTATAATCAGAGTCGTCTTATATTCGGGACAAAACGGGTATTTTATTTGGAAAACCCAGAAATCCACAACTAAAGAACCAGACGTAAACATCGGCCATAACTATTCTGCCGATCGTTACTTTCACTTTCATCAGAAGCGTTAGTATTCTAATATTTTTATTGAGCTCGCATCCTCTAACATCGACGTTCAGTTCAATCAATTCAGAGAAAACGCAGATAAAGATCGTGTATTATAATGGAAGGGAAACATTTCACTGAAGGACCACAGCAGAAGCGAGTGTTGCCTAGCGACTGGATATCAGCAAGACTATAGAGCGTTGCAGTCCCACCCCCTGTCAGAACGACGAGGGACCCAGAAGAGAATTTCCCATGCATTTTCCCCATAGACCTTTCCAAAAGTATTTATTTAAAGACCTCAGACAAAGCCAACTCGGAAACCCATTT
>NC_139697.1:12182351-12219851 GCF_964188405.1 Protomyctophum parallelum | reverse complement strand
CGTCACTGAGCCGCGGTGAAGAGCAAACCACCGCTCTCCCCAGCCCTTCTCTGTTTTTACTCACCACCGCTCCACGGTATTACCTCACCACCGAAAATCCAGACTATGAATAGGCCTTAAGGGTGCATTTGGCTCCTAAACATCAATCGTTTAATAAACTGGGAGTCCACATTGAGAACCACTGTGCTAGTCTATAACGACAGCATCATTGCATTGGGAGTGCAGATTAAGAACCAGCGTTACTAGTCTATAAGGACGGACGGCGTCATTGCATGCACGAAAAACAACAACTACACACACACAGGTTAGGAGTGGAAGCTGACCTTGGTCCGCAGTTCTCCCAACAGCTGACAGCGTTTTAAACAAGAAGTGAGAACCGTGGGTTAGACAGCGGAAAAAACACATACATACGGTAAGGATACATGCATACATATAGTAGTAGTAGGGTACATCACCCTGCTTGTTGACGGCCTATGCCCCAGAAGGGGCAGAAGGCGTAAGTAAGTAAGGGTACATCACAGAAATACATGTGTCTAATTTGCATGTGTTCTGTGTGTGTGTGCACGTGTGTGTGTGTGTGTGTGTGTGTGTGTGTGTGTGTACCAGGGCATCTGCGAGGGCCTCCTCCACGTCTGAACCCGGGTTGAGGACCCGCATGGCGCTCACCGACGAGGACAGACGACTGGACTGGCTCAAACCGATTAACCCCGAACCTGTGGAGAGGACAGGACAGTGAGTGAGAGACAGAGAGAGGCAGAGAGAGAGAGAGACAGAGACGGAGAGAGTTAAGTGTCACAGGAGAGACATTACAGACCTTTGCTCCGATATCTATCGTCTGTCCAAAACTGTTACTTTTCAGGATTCATAATTCAAAAGCATCAAAAGTAACAGAAGAAAGTGTATTCTAGTACCATTGTTGCACCTTTTCTACAAGTAAAGTTTTGAATGCAAGACTTTTACTTCTAACAGTACTTATACTTTAGTAAAACATCAGAGTACTTCTTGCAACACTGGTTACATGACAGGGAAGGTAAGCATGGTTCATGGATTAAAATCAATAAATAAAGTAAGCATGGTTCGTGGATCAAAATAAATGAGTATAAAAATAAGTAAGTATGGTTCATGGTTGACAAAACACAGCAGGGTGGTGGTGTTGAGAGTCTCAACACTGAGGGACCGAGAAAAAACGAAACAAAAAAGAAATCAATAAAACAAAGCAACCCTTAGGAAAAACTACCCAGGTATGGGACGGTTGGCCTGGCAACTGAACGGAGCAGAAACATGCGATTCCACGTGAAGCTTCGGACAGAAACACGCCGTCCGAGAGCGGAATGGAATAATAAAAACAACAAACAGGAGCCAGCGGAGCTTTCAAACAAAAGTAAAAAGAGAGGAAGTGGACGGATTAAAAAAAATAATGCTGTGAACCTATAAAATAAAATTGGAATGAAAAGAAAATGTAAAGTTGATGGAGAAAACGAAGGCATTAAACGGATCGGGTGGTTGGGTGACGGACGGATGGACGGACGGACGGACAGACGGACGCGTATTAGAGGTACTCAGCCTTCACCTGCAGCCCCGAAAACATCAGGACTCCCGTGGAGAGCTCCCGTGGAGCGAGAGTAGCTCCTCGTTGCTGTAACCCAGAACCACGCACAGTTCGAATCAGAGAGAGACACACACACAGTCACACACACACACACACACACACACACACACAGTCACACACACACACGAAGGAAGACAGAAAAACACACGCAAGGCGCTCGCTGTTAGAACAGATTGAGTGTGAGTCTGTGAGAGTGGAGAGGAAACGACCTCAACCATGCAATAAAAACACTAAACGCCACCATGCAGGTGTTTGTGTGAATGTTCATGCATGTGTTGTTTGTGCCTGTGCGTGTGCGTCTAGAATGCCACAACACATCTCTCCGTGTTGAAATACTGCATGTGAAAAACTGTCAAATATCTTGCATTGGAAGTTAAGAAGATTCTCGGACGAAAAGGATGGAAATAAAACGCTGCAGAGACGAGTCTTCTCCATCTTCCCATGTTTCTTTCTCCTTCCTTACGGTAGCTCTGCACTGCACCAACGTTGGCGGTGTTAAGTGTTGGAAAGCATCGGTTGCCGAAAATCTACTGTTGAACGGGCAGTGGGTACACCCTCACGTCAGGTCGCAAGTTGTAGGGAAGCGATGGAAAGCCCTTTTCGATCACCGGAGAGCAGCAGGCTTGTTGTTGAAAAAGACATCGAGCCATAGATATCATTCGACTGCAAGTCAGTAGTAAGTAGCCCGTTTGGTGGAGAGCTACCTTTACAGAGCGGTCAAGGGGACGGGCTGCTCTGGGTGGAGGTGGGTGGAGGCAGATGGGCGGAGGTTTAGCATACTACTCACCGAGCGGGGTGAAGGAGCGTACAGGGCTGGTGTCGCGGCTGCTCTCCCTGCTGGCCTCGCGGCTGCAGCCCTGGCTCATACTGGGCCGGGGGATACGGCTGCCCCGGGCTGGACACACCGAGGCGAGCACCCCGACGCCACGCAGGGAGAGGGAGAGGGGAGTGGGGAGGAGGGGAAGAAGAGAAGCAGTGAGGGAGTAAAGGAGACAGTAAGAGAGAAACAAGAGAGACACGGGCACACGAATGAAGAGAGAATATAAGACACATATTTTAGACAGAGAGAGGAACAAGGGGACGGACGCAGAGCCAGGATACATGAGGCACATGAAACAGGAGAGGAAAGAGAGACAAACTAACAAGACAGGTGACAGTGGGAGTTAAACGGGTGTCGGCCCCTAGGCAGCAAAGGTGGTCGCATCATTCTCAACACATCGGGGGAGGAAGTTGGCTAAAGCAGGCAACGCGTGATGAGTGGTTAAAACAACTGCGTGATGGCTGTGCCACTGTTTGCCTGTGGAGTGAACCCACAGCCTAGTTAGCTAGTTTGGGCAGCCACATACTGTCTGATTATTTTCATTATTTTCATCGTTTTATTTCACAGAAGCATTCAATACTGGAGTTCTCTTAATAAACCTCACTGTTGCCCTTTCAAAGAGTCAGAGTGCAGATCATGGCTGACCTTTTGTGAGCATACATGATCTTGTTATGGAGTTTTGTCGCGTATTTGACATTTAAAATTCAAGGCAATCGTGCACATCTGGCATCCGTCCCTATTCCAAATAAAATAACGGGTACCTGGGAACTGGAGACACAAAACAAACCCTCAGGCTTCGTACACACGTTGTACACAGGTATTTTTTTAAACTGAGGTTTTTCCCTTTTAGTCTGTGTAGCAGTTTTCCATTCTTGTGAGGAGTGTACTATACTTGTGAGGACCTCTGCTTGGATTCATGCTTGGATTAACGTTTTGCTAAATTGACTTTTTTCTCACAATCTAACATGTTATTAAATAGTGTGTCGCAGGGTTTTAAACGGCCACGCATGTCGGGAGCGACGGTGTTGTCGGACCAATGCCTGTCGGTCTGTTAGTATGTCTAACCAAAGTCTTACGATATTAAAGTTAACTAAAATAAACCTAAAACATTTCAGATGACTAAAATGTGACAAAAGCTAAATTAATTATTAATAAAACTTAATTAACACCGGTGGGTCACTCATCATAGTGTCGCCTGCTTTAGAAGACTGAATCACAACAGAAGGTGGAACACAAGCTGGCTCACATGTAAATACAGCAGTTGATCTCACTCCACAACAACACACACACACACACACACACACACACACACAAACGCACACACAAAAACACGTAGAGTCGACAGAAGTAGAGAAAGTGAAGTGAGGGTGAATGTGGAGATGAGGAGAAGGTGGGGTGGGTGGCGGTTCAGTTGGTCTGTGATTTTTTTTCCTCCATTATAAGGAAGGGAGCCGATCATTGGCCGACAGCGTCCGCGAATGGGACCAATCAGGGGGTGAGGGGAGGGGGTTAATCGCAGCCCTGTCGGAGGGCGGTTGGTTGGTTATGAAGGGATCCATGAAGCTGCACAGCTCTTGCAGGGAAAATTCAAGATAATTCATTACTCATCTTATCTTGGTTGATTAGTAGGGGAGGTGAGAGGCGGTATAGGGAGGGTCCTCAAATCGCCATGGGAACCAGTCACCGCAGCAACAACAACAACAACAACATCAACAGCCTGGCGGCGGGAGGGGTCGTTAGAGGGTGTTAATTAGAGAGAGAGGTGGATTGTGGGAATGCGTGCCAGCCAACCACGACAAGAGACAGGGTTTTGCTGTGGTGAGAGAGAGAGAGGGAGATGGATGGCTGTTCGATCGGTCGGTCGGCTTGTCAGGGGTCTTACCTCCTCTGCTCGCTCCGTTGTAGATGGAACTAATGCTGGAAGGGGCTGGAGGAGGTGCACCGGAGGAGGCCATGGGAGGAGGAGGAGAGTGAGGAGGAGTGGAGGTGAGGGCAGAAGAGGACAGAAGAGAGGAGGAGAGGAGGATGTTGAGGTTCACAAGCCAGTCCAGTGTGTGGGTGTGGCCATATACAGTACATGCGTGCAACGTACATTTATGCTTAAGGTGTTCTTATGGTGCCCCATGCCTGACAGTAGCAGATCTACGTCCACAATGCCTTGTGAGCTCCACGCTTGATGATATGTTCTTGGTTTACCCATGATCCTAGATGACTACGTCTATGCATTTGATGTATTACCTTGTGTTGTCCTTGCTCCTGATTAACAGTTTGACTGCGGATCACGACATTCCCGACTTAAATTATATTATAATTCCGCAGTCAAACTGTTAACTAAGAGCTTCTGCTAAATTGTAAATGATCGGCTGGTTACTGGCTTGACTGAATGTAACCCCAGTCTGAGATTTGTTCGTCCGGACTAAAACTAAATGGAATCCAGTTGGGAGGTACTGTACATAGTGGACATATACCGTATCAGAATCAAGCTGACATACATGAGTGCTTGTGTACGGTACTGTACGTGTGTGTGTGTGAGACAGAAAAAGCTCATGCTAAAGTGAAGCCTGTTAAAAGTTGCAACGACACTACCAGAGTGACTTTTAGAGCAGATTCAGAACCTGCGTGTGTGTATGTATGTGCGTGCGTACCGACAGACAACCGCGTGGGCGAGGAGTCTCTTGAGCAGCCCTGGCTGCGGGGGATGCGGCTGCGTCTGTGTGCGGACCCTCCGGCTCCGGACAGGACCCCCCTGGGGGTCCCGGGGGTCCCGGTGGCCAGCATGCTGAGGGCCGTGCTGGTCAGCAGACGGCCGGGGGAGCCGCTCCTGCTCCCCGCTGCATGGACGGACCGCCGGAGAGGAGAGGAGAGGAAGAGGAAGAGGAGTGGGGATAGAGACACAAAGACAAATCAAAGCCCGTACTTGTGCGAGTCCCGTTCCTTCACATCATTATTAACCACTTAAAACACACTAGACCTGTGGTTCTCAAACATTAGATCTCGCCCCATGAAGCCTTGAAGTCATCGTTGGATGAGCAGAGACTCCATTGATTCAAATTATTGACTGAGGAATTTCGACAAAAAGACAAATACAAAGAAATACAAAAATCTCCATGCATTCGAGGCTTCACGGGGTGTGTAATTGATCGAAAATATGTCATTATTTTGGGTGAACTACTACTAAGCACTTCTCTCTCTGCTGTCACGAGTTACAGAATTTTGAACTCACTTTGAGAACCAGTTCTCTAGTGTAGACGTAGTAAGTACTTTGTTTTTCTTCCCCCGATCTTCCCACCGATTTGCCGATCTACAAGTCGTAAGCTTGTAGAAACGGGCAATTTGTGGCTAATGTTTCCGCCAGAATTGGAACGCTATGGCTCAAGTGGTTAACCAACTCTTAACTGTGGAAGTATGCGAGAAGTAGAAGTACTGGTCTTCAACACACAATGGCCAATGGCGGAATACACTCAAAAGAAAAAACAACACAGCAAACATGACAAAGTTGAACACAGCTGGAGAAAGGATTCTTGGGGTCCGAGGGGGATTTGGAAACCATTTCTAAATCAAATGTCTTTTTTTTTTAAATCACAGTGTAGTCCAACCGCCAAGACCTTCTGTCTCCAAATGCAAAGCCTGCGTCTACTGTAGCTCTATAATGACACACAGTTTACACAGTATGTAAAATAACACTCGCTGATCCACAAGGCTGCAAATTAAAAGGTAGGGTAAATGATATTCTTTCTAAGACGAGTGTTAAATAGCTCTGTATTGTGACAGTAATCATTGTTTGTTCAGTAATGGGAGTCTCCCTGTCTCTCCAGCTCTCTAGTGGACAGAAAATGCATTTTCAGGTCGTGATACCAATTTCAACCAATCAGGAGAGAGAACTCTCACAGGATACAGGATAAACGTGTAAAGTTGGAAATGACACAAAGAAATGATACTGGTACCCAGATATAATCGCTTATCGCATGAGTTTGTTCATTTATCCTGCCATGCACCCTCTGTCATAACAAGACCCTTTATCTATCAGCCTCTGACAGATGAGCACAATACAAATGACCCCCCCCTCCACCACCCAAAAAAAGAATAAAAATAAAGCAGGTGTGGTTATAGCTTGGTTAGCCGTGCAGCCACGTTTAAACATTCTGTGCCTAGCCTGCCTACAAATCCCAGCATGCCTCAGCCAGAGTGGGAGGAGGAAGGAACCTTAACAGTGTTCATGTGAGGGAGGGCAGGGGGTGGAATACAGGAACGCACACCCCAAAACACGCTCGTAAAACATGAAAGCTCAGAAGAACTATGCATAACCCTAACCTTATTCCTAAACTTAGCCACAGTAAAACTATGCCTAAGCCTAACCTTATTCCTAAACTTAACCAGAGTAAAACTATGCATAACCCTAAACTTATTCCTAAATTTAACCACAGTAAAACTAAGCCTAACCCTAACCTTATTCCTAAACTTAGCCACAGTAAAACTATGCCTAACCAACCTCAGTAAACTATGCATAAACCTAACCTTATTCCTAAACTCAACCTCAGTAAACTATGCATAAACCCAGCAATACAAGAATACAAGAATGTCTGGGCACCAAAAAAAAAATGGGAGTGTGTTTTGCGGCGGGCGTTCCCATTACCAGTGGGTGGAACCAGCTAGAGGTGAGGGATGGGGTGGGGGAGAGTAAAAAATCATCTTACCACCAACGTTAGCGGACTGAGATCCTGATTGGTTGAGGGAGGAGGAGGGAGGGGTTAGCAGGCGACCCAGGAGGGTGGAGGAGGAGGGGAGGAGGAACAGCAGGTTAAACCAGATGCATTATGGGAGTTTATGGCATGGAGGTGGGGCGGGGGGGGGGGGGAGGGGAACGGGTGGTTGGGTGGGTGGTTAGAACACAGAGCGCGTGACGGGATCCAGGCCGTTCCGAATAGACAATAAAAGCTAGCCCCCCCAAAAAACACCACTTTGATAAAAGACATCCATTTAGCAGAAAAGGAACCCATCAGAACCAAAGCGTTGATAAAAAAAAAACACATCTTAAAGTAATCAACAACAACAGAACAACAGTGACCCAGCCAGGGTTGATGGAGCGGGGAGAGTGATGCATGATGGGAAAGCCGGCAGGGATGGAAGCCAAGCCTGCTCAGGATGACCGAGCATAAAATATATCCCAAACTAAAATGACACACACACACACACACACACACACACACACACACACACACACACACACACACACACACACACACACACACACACACACACACACACACTAGGGCTACACGATATGGACAACATTTTATATCTCTGTATTCCTGCCAAATGTTGCGATATCGATACGACATACGATATTACAGTTAAAATGTTATATTCTATATTTTAAGTGTTGCACAAAAAAGTGTGTTAGTGAGTTCGCGTGTGGTGCTTTATTTTCCCGAGGGGCACAGGCTAAAAGAGAGGGATTGCTTGCTTTAGAAGTGGACGATATATTGATGATACATTGTTATAATGACGATATATCTATATCACGATATCGTTGCCTTTTTGCGATACTGATATTGTTGATATTGTGTGCATGCCATGTTCATACCATGATAACGATATATTGTGCAGCCCACACACACACACACACACACACACACACACACCTCCTCTCCCTTCCTTATAAGTTATCTTATTGGAAATCTGATCATTGACCAACATTTTGTCAACATCGGTCAAACCAATCGCTCTAACCACCCAACGCCTGCCTTATTTTATACTTGGATGCAAAAAAAAGCTGATGTACAAGCTCACAGCATCTCACACGCATTGTGAGCTTGTAGATCGGCTAATTCCACAAAACATAGTTTGGAAAGTGGCTGTGTACATGCATGGGTGCCACACCCAACCAGAACTGGAGTAGGCAGGCTATTTATATTTTTTGCACTGCAGTGGTTTAGCTACAGTAGCTCAGTGCTGTTTGTTGTGTGACATCAAATTCAGCCAGGCTCTAGCAGCATCTAAAAAGGCCAGTCCACACCAATGCAACTCCTTGCAACCAAGGTTATTCATAGTTAACTAAAACTAAGGAAATAACAAGGGTTAAAAATTAAATAAAAACTACAATATATAAAAAATAAATGATACCTAACTTTGTAAAATTGATTTGTGTTTACAAAACAAAGTAAAACAAACTCAAATTATAGACCCTTATTTTTCGTCTGCATGTGGATGGTTGGCGGTTCATCTGTAACTGAATAAAAAATTATTGAGTTTTTATTACACAATACTTACCTATTCAATCCTGCACCTAACCCTAAAGTATTAAAAAACTAAAACTAACACTATAACTAATAAAAATGAACTAAAGCTATTGTTTACATTTTTTTTTTAAGAATCTGCTCTAAAAACAAATTAAAACTTAGAAGGAAAAATATATTCAAAATTAACTAAAACAAATCAGAACTATATATATATTATATATATATATATATATATATATATTATAACCTTGCTTGCAACTCCTTGGAGCTACTTGCAACCGTTATCTCCAAATGGCGCCGGTCAGCAACTGGTCAGTCCACACCGATGCAACGGCCTCTGACACGGTTTAATGGCACCGGTCAGCAACTGGCCAGTCCACACTGCTGCAGCGGTGCTGCATTGCTTGCAAGGAGTTGCATTGGTGTGGACTGGCCTTCAGTGACACACAACATGCAGAGGAACACACACATTCTCCTCCATCCATACCCACAGATATAAACACTTATTGATCGGCATGAGAGCAATAGCAGGTGGCCCCACTCTTCATAACGGCTGTACACACAGAAACACACACACACACACATGAACACACACACACACACACACGGTTGTACTCTGACAAACACAAAATACCTGGCGTGCAATCGGATTCGTCTGAACCTGAAGGCACAAGAACATTTGCATGGAGCTTATTGTCACCATGACAGGCAACAGATTCTCTCTCTCTCAAGCCCAACACACACCGTCTGTGAACGCCGCACGTCAAAACAGCCACCTCCGTTATTTTCAATGAACCTATCCCACACCGGCGGCGTCAGACACGCGCTGGCGCACGTTCCCACCTCACCTGACACTCCGATACGCCGCTGTTCTATTTTCCAGGCGTTGCCGCGCGGCCTCCATCCGGGAGTCCTGTGGGTGTTGCTGTGCGGCTATGACACGCGGCAATACTGTGCCGCGTCGCTGCGCACCCGCTTCACAGACGGTGTGTGTTGGGCTTCACACACACACACACACACACACACACATTTTTGACATGTGCACCACAACAAGACATTAAGTCATTTTGTGGAAACAAACTGGTGTAAACTGCGGATGAGTGAGAGTGCGTTACGTGTGGTTACGTACGTTGTGACTGGGAGACCATCTTGGTCCGGCTGCGACCACGGGAGTCCACCTGGCTGCTCACGGCGCTGCTGGGCGTGCTCAGCTGCTGTTTGGTACGCATGCGGCCTGCGTGGCGTAGCGTAGCGGCACAGAGGGAGAAACCATCAGAAACGCACACATGAAAACACCAGCACACTACCTTCCCTATACGTCACCTAGTGCAGCCGCTGCTAGTGCACTACTCACCGCCCATAGGATGAAGACCACCCTCCCATGAAGCACTACCACAACAAGCAACTACTGTAACTAACTAACAGACTGCTGGAAGCCACTGTTAAATGACATATCGGTGTTGTCGGGGAGAAACCTCTGATCTCAATTTCTTTTTACTATTTATGTGTTTTTGTGTTTTCAACCCTTTTCATATCAAGGACCATTATTTATTCGACATTTGAGCCACGGACCACCATTTGATGACGTCTAGCCTCTCAGACCCAAAACGTTGGATATGTTGTTGTCGTTGGATTAAGAGTCGTGATCAAAATAACAATTCTTCTACAAATCTCTAATTGTGTCGACAAATCTCTAATTGTGTCGACACATCTCTAATTGTGAGCGTAACATGAAACTGTACGGGTCCATTTGGTTTCAAGATTAAAGTTCTGTTAAAGATCTGTTAGGGTCCACTTGGTTTCATGTTACGCTCCTCAAGAGTTAAAGATCTGTTAGGGTCCACTTGATTACCACTGGTTGAAAACCCCTGCCCTACGTGATCACATTACAGCGTCACACAAAAGTATCAAATGTAGCAGATCCACAAGCGCCAACGTTTTGAGCTTGTAGATTGGCTACTTTTGCCATTTAAAAAAACCCATTCTGGACATAATGAGGTTTCCACCCGACAGAGACGATATTCCACTATGTTATCTAGTCATTCTGTCACACCCTGATCCACCTACAATGCACAGTAGGGGGCGCTTCAACGGACTGTGCCGTTCACATTGATGATGATGATGAGCCAACAGGTCAAGCAAACTAAGCTTGCGGTTGCAGTGACTTGTACTAGCAAGCACGTATGCAGTATATTATATATATAATCTATAATCTATAATATATATATATAGAGCACACATCATCATCATCATAATCATCTTCTAAATCCTCTAAAAGTCATATTGGCATACGGTATGTACTTCCATATTTAATATTTTGACCAATGTCTTGATTAAAAAACATATAATTGGTAACATGATTATTGAAGCACCCCTAACACACACACACACACACACACACACACACACACACACACACACACACACACACACACACACTGCTAACCACAATCTTACCATTGTCTGATCTGGTCCCTAGTGTTAGACAGACAAAGAAATTAAGAAAAGTAGGTTGTTTATAAGTAGCACTTGTCACCTTAACACTCATCACCAGTCACCACACAAACTCATCACACACACACACACACACACACACACACACACACACACACACTTTCTAACTGGCTGCAAATCAACAAGACAAAAGGATAGCGTCCCTCTCATAGCAATACTATGTTGCCAGTTGCTTGATGGGGGGCGTGCCATCTCCCGTCCCTCGGAGTAACGTTTATTCACGACTGGTGATATTAGAGATGAGTGACCCACTCCTGAGCTGAATGATTATATTATGAATGAATGAATGAATGAATGAATGAATGAATGAATGAATGAATGAATGAGGCCGTTATAGGTGAGCAAAGGGTGGGATGTGTGTTCATACAGAGACAGACAGGGGCGCTGTGACACGGTTAATGCATCATTTATACTGCATCGTGCCGCACTGTGTCTCGTCGTGCCCAAAACATAGCCGATCTACAGATCTACGCACCGTGAGCTTGTGGATCGGCTATTTTGTGGTGCGCAACAACGCTGCACGACGGAGTACATCAATCAGGCTTCGATGTGTGTGTTATTGTGTGGATTGTTGGGAACAGAGAGATGATGGAGAAAAGCGACAAAGAAAGAAAGGAAGTAAGGAAGATAAAAGAAAGGAAAAGAAACCACGGAAGGATAGAGGAAGAAAGAGAATAGTGTGAGGGGGCGAGAAGACCTTACCATCTGTTTTATCAGTAGCATCGTCTTTAGTGGCAGAGAGAGAGAGAGAGGGAGGGAAGGAGAGAATACGAGAATACAAGAGAGAGAGGGAGGGAAGGAGGGAGAGAATACGAGAGTGAGGGGAGAGAGAGAGTGAGGGAGAGAGAGAGAGAGAGTGAGGGAGAGAGAGAGAGGGCGAGAGAGAGAGAGAGAGAGAGAGAGAGAGAGAGGGCGAGGGGAAAATAAACAGAAAAGAGGGGGGTAAAGAACAAGAGAGTAGGAAAGACAAGGTGTGGAGAGAGAAGAGGAGTTGGGAGAAAGGAGCAGAGTGTCTGTGTTACTACCAACGTCTGGACGGACGTCTGGGGCACATGCAGATGAATCTACACAACACACAGACACGCACATACACAGAACAATGCTCATGCACACACACACACACACAATATCCATAACATAGTGCACGGATATGATGCAGGCAACACAGAGGAGAGGAGAGGAAGAAGAGAGAAGTGAAGAGGAGGACGCGAGGAGAGGATATAGGCCGATCCAAGTTCTTTGAGAATTGTGTGAGAAGTGTGTGAGTTTGACATTGTGTCTGTGTGCGTGCGTGCGTGTGTGTGTGTGTACATTAGTATAGTTTTAGAGTTTTCCTGCACTGTGTATATCTGTATTCATCCTGAAACACTGTACTTTGATTAGTGACTGACTTTGCCTGTTCTCTGAAGCGTAATACATACTACTTCCTACAGTACGTCTGGGTTCAGACAGGCTTTCCAAACTGTAGCTCGGAGAGTCAGGACATGTGGAGGTTGCATGGGTCCCGAGGAACTCATGCAACCCAAAGAACCGCCTATCCGAAAAGTTAGAACTTTAGAAGGAGTATGAATTGCGCTTTACTCATCCCTACTGGTCAAATCATCTCCATCATTGATCCACTGACTTGTCTCCATTGTCTCTTTGGACCCTCTCTTCTTACCCAGTGACGAATAGGAGCCGGGGTTCAGGCGCCCCGACCTGGCGGCCTGGCCAGTGCCGACCCGCCGCTGCTTGGCGAGAGCGGCCGCGTTCACATCCACGTCGCTACGGGAACGCTGCAGGGCGCTGGGCGACGGCGCCGGCTTCAAACCGCCCGACGATGGGACTGATGGGAAGGGGGCAGGGAGGGAGGGAGGGAGGCACGGAGGGAGGGAGGGATGGAAGGAGGTGATGGAAGGGAATACATATACATACAGATACGTATCACAAATACATGCAACACCACTTGCACAACACCGACAGTCGTGCACGGACACACACACAGGTGTGTGCAAACGCACATTCTGTACGACCACTACACAAGACGTACGTATGCCGCGGACATACACGTGTGTGTGTGTGTGTGTGTGTGGGGTACAAACACAAACGTATGTTGAATGAATGGGAACTGGTGACAGGCATCATGTCATGAGTGTAATGGAAGGAACGGCTGTGTGTATTTGTGCATTGTGTGTGTGTGTGTGTGTGTGTGTGTGTGTGTGTGTGTGTGTGTGTGTGTTTGTTTGAGCATATGAACTGTTTGAATTTGACATTTTGTGAGTTTATTCCAATATTGTGATTCCTCCTGTATGTGTGTGTGTCTCAGCGTCAGTGTGAAGGTACTCACCTCTCCCCGGGTTGGAGGACCATTTCGAAGACAGGGGTCGACTGTTGGGGGCGGGACAGGGACAGTAGGTCAACAATATTCCTGTCATTCCATTATATCACACAAATAACTCTTTTTATAACCCTAGGAAGAGGACAAATACCAAAACTATAGAAACAGCAAAACGACGTGTCAGCGCAGTGTTGTTGTTTGCTCACATAAGTAGCTGGCAACAAAGCAAATTACATTTTCATGCGCTCAGCGAGACTGCAATTTCCTTAACGTTCAAAGCCCAGCTGCTCGTATCGGGAAGGTAAAATGTCGATTGTCTGCCGAGACGAGCGGTGTGGTTTTTAACTTGACCCTTTTAGTTTAGCCTAGTTGGGTTCCATGTAAGTGCTTGTTGCCTATGCTGTTTTTTATGCCATGCTTTTAAACCCTGTAGCACTCTGAGATTCGCAAGAATGTAAAGTGCTTTAAAAATAAAATTCATTATTGCTGCTCCATACAATGCTGATAAATAACTACCCCTATTTGATAGAAGAAGGAAGACACCATGCGATGCGAGTGTGGTCTAGCTAACACCAACTCGGGACTCCTGGATCGTTGCCCTCCACACTCTCCAATAAAGGTGACAAAGTGGCGCTGTTGTACCACTCACTTCAGACAGGGTGCAGGCATATCCTAATCCTATATCCTATCCTAATCCTATACATACCAGTTGCGCTTCCTGATATGCACCGGACCTGTTTGAATTTGGCTTGAGGATTAGGAACACCTATTTTATATAGTTGTTGTACGAAGGCAATTTTGGAAAACCTTTGCCAACGACATGCCGTCAGGCAGGCTGAAACGGGTTGTAAATAGGGATGTCCTGATACACTTTTTTCGTGACCGACTATTTCTGTGTTAGCCGATACCGAATACCGATACTAGTGTTGTGTTCTCGTGTTGTGTTTATAGCTATCTAGCTACAGTATATATATATATATATATATATCTCGTGTTGCGTTTATAGCAGACTCCTCAATCATATAGTGCACTTGCAGTTTGGGCAACTCGAAAGCAAACTCCACATGCCCCAACATTTTATTTACCTGCCATAGTGTCAACCCCTTACCCCTGTGTCGGATCGGTGGTTAGACTGGCATATTCGCCGATACCGATATGACAAATAAGGGCCGATACCGATACTTTTCCGATACCGATATACAGTATCGGGACATCTCTAGTTGATATAATGGTGGGTTCCTACTTGAGGCTCTCCTGGGAGGAGGAGGAGGAGCGGTCGCTCTGGGGCAGAGAGGCCACGCTGCCGCTGCTCTTCAGACACGACTGCAGCGTCTTCTGGTAGGACGGCTCCAGAGAGTTGTACAGAGAGTCTGCTGCCCCAGGGAAGTGGTGCCTCAGACCCCAGTACGCTCTGGAAGAGAACACACACACAGTTACTACAGAGAGTCTGCTGCCCCAGGGAAGTGGTGCCTCAGACCCCAGTACGCTCTGGAAGAGAGCACGCACACACGCACGCACACGCACACGCACACACACACACACACACACACACACACACACACACACACACACACACACACACACACACACACACACACACACACACACACACACACACACACACACACACACTACAAAATACATGCCCTACTGGATCATACTACAGCGTCACACAAAAGCATCAAAATAATCTATGTGTTTTGAGAGCTTGTTCATTTCTGAATTTGAATCCTCACAGTTTCGGACATTATGAGGTCATTGTCGTAGAGCTGAGCGAGTTTGGAGAAAAGATAAACTCACTATCCACCTAGAGATTCTTAAAAAGTCAACAGACGCCTATAACAAAGCCTTGCATCTGGCAAGGCAGGCATATTTCTCTGGCATTATTAATGAGAACAAGAACAATGCCCCAGTCCTACAAGTAGTCGTTCCCTGCTTCTAAAGCTAAGTGTAATGAGTTTGCATGCTTTTTTGATAACAACATTTGTAACATTAGAGCTGGTATTATGAATGGTGCTGCTAGCACAAACCCTCAAACTGCAGCTAATGGTGCCAGGGTAGATCTCTCCAGGAGGGGGCGTCTAATGTCATTCTGCGCAATTGTTGAAGACGAACTCCGCAAAACCATATCACAGATGACATCATCCTCCTGTTCATTAGATACAATTCCTACCACCCTTCTCAAAGAGGTTTTAGACAGTGTGATTGGAGATATCCTAAAAATTGTAAACAGCTCTCTACAAGCAGGCATCTTTCCAGACTCACTGAAGACGGCTGTAGTTAGGCCCATACTCAAAAAACACAATCTTGACTATTTCTAATCTGCCCTTTCTGGGCAAGGTTCTAGTGAGCAGAAAGAATCAATATTAAGCAGACTTCAACCTGATTGTACAAAGTAATAGTACAGTAAAGAACTTGGGGGTCATTATTGATTCTGAATTGAATTTTAAATCACACATTAATCATGTTAACAAGATTGCCTTTTTTCACGTTGGAAATATTGCACGCCTTTGTTTTTTCTCGGCTTGATTACTGCAATGCACTTTTTTCTGGACTGCCTAAGAAAATGCCCAAAATGCGGCAAAAAGACTGGTAATCCAGTCTGGCAGTGTGTCTTACTTGCGGGCCTCTACTCTGGCCTCAGAATCTGCATCTTGAAGCCCCTTCTTGATGCTTTCAACGAGAACGGCTGTGTGCCTGAGAGAGAGAGAGAGAGAGAGAGAGAGAGAGAGAGAGAGAGAGAGAGAGAGAGAGAGATAGAGACACAAAGTGTTAAATGAGTGTGAAAGCAGTCCTGTCCTGTGCTACAGTATTACAGTATGAGAGTGAACATAGAACTCACTTCTCCAGGGAGTGTGTCTGCCACTCTAGTAAGAGTAGATCCAGGAAGTCGAAACAGCGCCTGGAGACCACAGATCATCCTCATCATCATCACATTACTAATAACACCCTTATGCTGTGTTCACACTGGCAGCTACAAAGATACATGCTACCATTCATTTTCGATGGAAGCCAGCGACATGAAGATACAAAGATACAGGCTACCATTCATTTTCAATGGAAGCCAGCGACATGAACACACAAATAATAGCCGACGTTTGTCGCTGCTACAAGACCTACAAAATAAGTTGAGCTGGTTTCAACATCAGCTACAAAAATGCATTGCATCTTTGTATCTTTCGTATCGGCCAGTGTGAACGCAGCATTAGAATCATTTTCATAATTGTTATGTCATCCTGCAAAGTGGTTCTGCTGAATCTGCTCACCTTCTCACAGCCACAGACTTGGATGTACAGTTACTGGTGATCAGAGGGATCAACCTGGGAACATGAGTGTGCTAGAGAGGGAGGGAAGGAGTGGAACAAAGAGATGGAGGGAGAGATGGTAAGGAATGGAAGAGAGACAGCGATAAAGGGACGGAGAGAAAGAGACAGACACACACAGAGAGACAGACAGAGAAAGAAGGTAAAGTCATTTTAAACTTTAAGACTCCAGTAGAAGAATGTGCACACTCTGTTGATGTTAAAGACTGTGACATGCTATGTATGCTACAGTAGCTTGTACCTCTATGTGTGTTAGTGTGAATATGTCCATGAGTGTGTGTGTGTGTGTGTGTGTGTGCGTGCGCTCCTCACCTTGATGATGATGCGTATAGCGGACACTCCAGACATGGCCATGACTTTGGCACAGTTGGGGATGAGGTTGAACAGGATGGGGACGATGGACTCTGCTCCGTGGTCAAACCTGTTCCCCAGCACTGAGGACAGGTGGCTGCACGCACACACACACACACGCACGTTTACCATTACCAATATACCCAATTTATGTTACGACCCTTTGTCTAGGGGTCTAAAGTAGTAACATAAATGTGGAACGACGACAACTGAATTAAAAACTTAAATGTTTTATTACTTCAGCGCAGCAGTTTAAACATGAAAATGGTCACTGATAAAAATGTACTTCAGGGTGAAGGTTTACAATGATTTAAAATATCCTAGCTTATATATAATCTATAAATATAATAAGTTAACCCCTATCCGAAAAGAAACAAAAAGACAATGCTGAACCTACTTAGCCAAACTAAAAAGTACACAGGGAAGCTCCAAGCTCACAATGCGTTTCATCGCGGCACATTGTGAGCTTATAGATCAGCAAAATCCCCCAAAATCGATCATTCTATTCCAATGGATTATGTGTTTAATGTTTATTAGTATAGTAGTAAGATGAAGTACTCACGCCACGGTCATGCAGGCCTCTCGCACCACCTGAGACCTCAGGTCTTTAGCGGACATCTTGAAGGCTCCATCCAGAAGGCGGAGGTGCTGGTAGAAGCTGTCGTAGTCGGTGGCCCCCGCCACCACCAACGAGCGCACCTTCTTCAGCTGGTAGGGGGCGACAGAACAGCGAACCAATCAGATGATGACAACCTCAGAAGACAGTTACTTTGACTCCACATGTGTCGAGTGCGAGAAGCTTTGGTTGGAAATAGCCGATCGACAAGCTCACAACACAAATACGGATGCAACCCTTTTACGGCTCAGTGATGTAAATTGGATTTCAATGTAATGGGTCCCGGGACCCAGGGGTGGTCTTTTAGATGGGTCCCAGGGACATTTTATGAGTGCTACTTCAACAACGTTAAGAGTACAGTACTGAGTACATGATTGTGTCTTTTCTAAATTGAGTGAGTCTAAGGATGCAGGATGCAGCCTATTTTCATCACTGCGGCTGTGTGCTGGTTTTGAGTTGTGCTAAAAATGAACTCCTATGGGAGTGATTTCAAACCGAGACAGGAGAGGGATGCAAATGCAAATAAGACCGGAGCATTTGTTTTGTTTCCCCCCCATAGAGGATCAGACTCATCCTCACTACAAGGGTCTGCCCAGCTTGACTCCGTACAAGCCTGCACAATGAGTTTAAATGTATCCATGGCGAGTGGAGGGTGGAGACGGGCGGAGATATCCAATCTCCTGTGAGACCAGGACTAATAGGACCAGGACGAGTAACTTCCTCCGTTGTCAAGACTCCACCTCATTTCCTCCTCACCTCGAGCTATAGTGCACTGTAGTCAATAATCCCTCAACCTAATGTCCCTTTAGTGTCTGGTATTTAGTATTTACTGGCCGTATGTATGAGTGAGGCTGGGACTCCATGCATGGAACGGTGTTTAGTGGCTGGTGAGTCGCTATGGCTCCCTCTCTCTCTACTCACAGCGGTGGCTCTCTGGTCCCAGTCATGCTTGTCATCTGAGCAGATCTCACGGATCTTGTTCAGGTTGTCCTCCAGGTCTCTGGACGAGTAGATCTGCACAGACAGACAGACAGACATCATTGATGATGAGAGATGAAGGCTTAAGGCTTTCAGACATTCTGGTGTAGTTAATATGCATAATTCTGGTTATTACTTACTTTGTTGTATATGTATATATATTCCTTTTTTATGGCATGGCTCTGCAAAAGGCTAGCCGTCTATGACAGTCTGGTTGACTGTGTGTGTGTGTGTGTGTGTGTTACCTGTACAACAGGGACATCAGTGAAGCCTTTGATGAAGTCTTCCTCATCGATGGCCCCTGCACCCGTTTCCTTGGACACTACAAAAATAAATTACAAAGTGATCTTTAGAGAGAGAATTGTGTGTGGAGGGGCTGCAATTCAGCTGGAAAAGCGCTATAAAAATGCAATTCATTATTATTATTATTATTCACTGGGATATTTTTTTCCTGAGCCAGGTTTAACTCACTAAAACATGCGCGCACACGCACGCACGCACACACGCACGCACTCACGCGCACACACAGAGAATTACACCCCCACATACAGTCAGTCAGAGTCTGCATCTCTAATGGACTTTCTGGACGTAATGGGCCTGTCAATCACAGCTCTCCGGACTACACCCCACCCCCAGGGAGGGAGGGAGGGAGGCGGGAGGAATGAAAGGGGAGAGGACGACCAGGCAGGTACCTGGGGAGGTGGAGGGTATTACAATATGATGTTTTTAGGACTAGGAAGAGAAAGACGAGAGCAGTGGGGTAGTAGAAGTCCATCTCTTGTCTCCTCCCCCTGGGACAGTGTCCATTCAAGATGTTCAAATATACTGCATGCATCTATCTGGAAGCTCTGAGGAGCTGGTGGTACACACTAAACACAAATGGTGCTTCTTTGTCTTGTGATCATAGGGGAAAACCTCATTTTGGTGCAGCTCATGTATACATATACCGGCTAGTGTTTCCACTAGGCATTATGACTATGTATGTATTGTTGTTTTGCTCTTGGCATTTTGGTTTTAGTTTTGTCTCTGTGGTACTCTGTGTACAGCACTTTGGTTCAATTTACAATTACAATTTAGGCATTTAACAGACGCTCTTAATCCAGAGCGATTTACAATTCAACACTGTTGTTTTAAATGTGCTCTATAAATACAGTGGATTGGATAGTTATTCATGCTTATAAAAATGTAAATATATTTAGATTTTTCTCTTGACCTTTCCTGTTTTCTCCTTGCTTTCCCTTTTCCTATTTCCGAACCAGTTCTGGCTTTTTATTGGTGTTTGAGTTGGAAATATTATATAAGAATATAATAACTTCTGTGATCAATGGCTCATAAGAGAAATATTGTTACAAAACAAATGTGTATTTACAGCTGTATTAACCCATTTTGACCTGAGATCAGATTCTAAAAATGTCTTCTACGTCCTGACATTTTTCTGAAAAAGCTATGTTCTTCGATTTTTTTTTAAATAGCTAAAGCATAACATAGTGCTAACACTATTAACGTAGACAATGAGCTACAACATGACTTGCACAAGTTGCAGTGTCAACCGTAAACAAGACCAATGTTATATATTTTCCAGCTGGGCTGACAGCCTGTTTTGATTAAAAGCAGGTTGTAAACTCATTGTCTACATTAGGACCGCTATGGTAGGAATTTGCATGGGTGTGTCAATGTTATGTGGATAGAAAACGCTATGCGACTCTGCACCGAGTACAACAGCAGCCTGGCTGCCTGCCTGCCTGCCGCACTAGCTACTGTAGCAACCAGCAAGCACATAATATGTGCTTGCTGATTCCACAATATTATTGTGGAATCAATCATTGTGACATTGAAGAAATCCAAACTTTCATAGTGGAATGAATGTAGCTCAGACAAATTATTCCCATCACTGTGACGCTGTCAGAAGTGGTAGCTAAATTGTACCACTTAAGTCTTAAAGAGTGAAATCCATTGAAACAAAGGGCATGAAATTGCTTTGGAGCCCACAAGTCATGCTCCAGTCACCCCATTGTAGATGCAGTGTTAAAGGCTTTCGCGTTATTGTTGAATTTATACTCTGTTGTACAACGGTGTCATTCACCGAATATAATAGCCATCGACAGTACAAGCTCACAACACGTCATGGCGAAGCGCTTTATGCTTGTAGTTCATGTATTTTGGCCTTACGGAGTGTGTTCTGTCTAGAGTCTAGTTGCTGGTTGTTGGCAGAATGCGTGGGGGGCTGCTGTCTGTATGTTCCTAATGCAGAGTGGCAGATATGGTAAGACTGTGAAGCTGACCAAGAAGGAAAAGATCTGAGCATTCACGTTTACATTTGTTTTCACAGACAGCTCAACACAGAAACACAAAAAGCAGCATCCAGAAAATAGCAGATTTTAATTAAAAAATGCTTATCTATATTATTATCTATGTATTATAAAGAGACATAGAGAGACAGATACAGAATCTACATATATGGGCATAAAAGGGACACAGACATGGGTGGACATTATTACGCTGGTTCTAAATCAGGACTATGCATCCATCATGTCTACACAGGCTTACAGCAGAGCGCACAGCGTTTTTTTTTAAGTCAAACCTGTACATGCAGTACTGTACTAAGTACTGTACTGTACTAGACCTAGCACATGTTGTTCCTACTACCAGTACCTTCTTGCACTAATAGACATATTGTGTGTATATACCAGTTGCTAAAGTATTCTCCCATGATTAGGACCACAATGGAATGGAAACAAGTCTTCAGGGACTTTTGTGTTATCCTTTTATAATTATTGTATAACTGTACCTCTGTATTCTTTGTAACTGTTAAAAAAAAGTATTCAATCAATCAATCAATCATATTCTGTTCAAATTCACTACATTAGTCTCTCTGCACTGAACTTATGTTACTACACGTTGTTGTCGATCAGAATTCATGTTTACTCTGCTTATTCCGATCTTGCATTAGAAAGGAACGCACTGGATAGGAGCGTCTCAGTTTGCAGTTGAAAATACAGGACCGGGAAACGAAGTTGCAGCACAACTGCAACAGATTCAGTACATGGCCAAGTGCACGTGCTCCTCCCAGCAGAAACTGAGCCGTTTTCCAGCTTATTCTTACCGCCTTCATCTGATCTGGACAAAAAGGAAAGCCGGTTTTGACTTCCACTGGACATTTTCTGAAATCAGATTACTGACTGAAAATGGGAAATAACCACATTACGACAGTAGTGCATGTAAAAGTCTGCAAGACAGTCATTCTGGGTCAACCGGTGCAAGGCAAGTGTCTGTGATATTTCTGAATGTCAACCGCAGAGGCGGACGGAGACCACTGGGTATAATGAGATGCTGATTATTAATTTATAATAATGATGCGTGTGCTCCGTCAGCACACACTCTGATGCAGAGGGGACCAGTGTCAGATCAGAGGTAAGCTAAGCAACACCAGGGAAAATAGTCATACAGTATGTAGAGTGCACACTCACAGAGAACATTGTAGTGCCTCAAAGACACAGAATCTGGTAAAAACATCAAAGCTAGCCTCACAGTCAGAGGATGAGCTTTGAGCTCCAAACGTTATAGCTTTTTTTGTGGTAAAATAAAGCATCTGTCACATTGAAGTGTGCGAGCGTTGATTTATTTTTCTCTGCTTAACGCTCGTCGCTCAACACCTGGCCATGGTTAGGGATGTGAATCTCTTTTTCCTGTTTTCAAAACATCAAACCTAGCAATAGTGCCTGTCTGAACGATACTCTATCTAAAATCACATCCATATACCCATTTTCAAAGTTTCAAAGTAACAGTTCCTGGGGGACTATACAACTATCATCCTTGCTTAATCCGACATATACATTGCATTGTATGTGTAGTGCTCATTAATATGCGCTGTCCCGTCCAAATAAACCTACAGTATGTAAGAAAGAAAGAACAGAGATTTCCAGTCTTCCCTTTCCAGAGCAATATTAGCAAAACTATTTTCTACAATATTGCTTTCAGGATGACTTCTCCTGCTCTTCACTGTATGAATCCATAATTCCAGTGTACGATACGGCTTGCACACTAGACACTGCTGGTTGAGTGTATGCGCGCACGCACGTACGTGTGTGTGTGTGTGTGTGCGTGCGTGTGTTGTGTGTGCAAATATGTACAGTATATGTGCACATGCCAGCACTGTCACAGATGCATCAGTTAAAGGGCCAGGGGGAGGAAATCGACCACTCGGCAGGCCGTGGGAAACACTGATTCTTCCTTCCTTCCGACTTGCAGACGCAGAGAAAGGACAGGGAGGGGTGGATCGATATGGTAATAAACATAGCGTCTTTCCCAGACCCGTTTAAACCCTGGGAGTGCATCCCGACAACGTCTCTGTCGCTTTCTCCGTCACTCTACTTTGATGATGGCAAACACGATACTGACTGACTGAGTCACGCTGCAGATAAAGGTTATTACCATGGTGATTATTGGACATAAAAGCAGATGTGATCCCTGAGAAGACATTCAGTGTGGGAGGGCACGCAGTGTTGCCACAATGCGTCACATCGCGCGACGCCTTGTGAGCTTGTAGATCTCCTCTTTTTCAAATGCACTCCCTGGCACAAAATATTTTCAGATGAGGGTCCGTGGACAAATACATATTAATTTAGGGAGTCGTAGTTGTTTGAGAACTACCGGTTTAAACAACAGGAAGCCCAAATAAGACACTACACTTAGAAACAGGGGTGGGGCATGGGACACCTAGGGCTCCATTTCCGTCACCGCTAAACCCCTTATCCCTAAACTTCTTTGCCTTTTTTTTATATTTTGAAAGTTAATAGTTCAACTAGCCAATCTACATTGACACGTTGTGAGCTTGTAGACTGGCCATTTTAACTATTCAAACATGTTTTGCAAAATAGTAAGAAAAGGCAAAGAAGTTTAGGGATAAGGGGTTTAGCCGTGACGAAAATGGAGCCCCCAGTCTAGAAACAAGCCCCCCCAAAAATGCAACCACCACCACATTTAACACCTTGAATGCCCGGATGTAGTTGGAACCAGTAAATCAGCGCGCCCAGCGATTTGCTGCTTCAGAGCCCATTTCAAGGTGGCACGGCGCCATCTTGGAAGTAGCTAGAAGTAGCTAGATGTAGCAAGGATGGATAGCAACCAGAGCTATGATTACTTCTAACGCGGCAAGCGACAGGACCGCGCCGGGCCGTCAAAAACACAAACTTTGGTTAGAATTGGAAGAATTAAGATTTCATTAAGATCTCATCCATTAAAACGGAGGGGGAACCACTTTGGAAACCGGAAATGACATTGAATGTTGCCCAACAGGCGCTCCCAGCCTGTGGAGCGATGCGCTCGGTTATGGAATGATTAATGTCCCGTCTTTTGATTAATCTCCGATCTGACGCAATTTATTAATAAGGCGGAGACCTCCGTCACCGGGCCCTCAAACTGTTAATAAACGACTTGATTTACAAGCTACTGAAAAAAAAAAGAGGGCCAAAGACACTTATAATAAGCGAACATGGCAACACTGTAGGAGGAGAGGAGGGTAGTCTCCACTACTGCCCAGATCACCGATAACATGACACACAGTACTGGATCCTAAACAGAGGGCCTCCGTCCAACATCTAGCTGTATTTACAGCCACATGCTAAAGTGCCTCTCTGAGGACATTAATGTTTAATACTCTGTTATGTGCTTGTGTTGTAAAAAAAAGTAAAAAAAAAACACTAATGCGTTTCTGTATCGTCAGACCCAGCGCTGGGGAACCAAAACGAGACATTAGATGATTAGAGGGAGGGGGAGGGGCATGGCACAGCTAGTCTAGTCTCTCTCACAATTATCAAATGCTTCCGACTGTTTTTGAATAGCCAACTTATAAATGAATAAAGTGGTAATTGCGATGCTATATAAAATATTTTTGGAATCAGAGAATGTCATCATATTTATTGTGAGAAGTATGCAAATCTTCTTTCTAAATGTCACTGTTCTTTTGGTGTTAGCATTATGTTATGCTTTAGCCATTGAAAAATAGCAGATCTATAAGCTCGTAGGAGCTTGTAGGTCTGCTATTTTTGAAAAATCAAAGAACGACTGACATAGAAACATAGCTTTTTCAGAAAACTGTCAGGATGTAGAAGACATTTTTAGAATCTGATCTCAGGTCAGAATGGGTTAAGGAGGATCAGTATGTTGTAACATCAAACGGGACCGGTCCGCTTGCATTTATACAGCAAAGGTTTGAAACCGATATAGGGATAATAACTACGATAGCAATAATCATGGGCAGCAAAAAATAACAATAATATAGTTTTCCAGTTGGTGAATTGATTTTTCAGTATGTTAGTATGGTTAGTATGTTCCATACTAACATACTAAACATGTGAGTTTGGATGGGATGTTAACCTAGTGGAATGTATTGACATCTACCAGGCCAGCCCTCAATCAATTAATCAATCCTTTTGATAGGACACTGCCATGGGTTATTAACCCTAAAAACAGAACTCTTCTCTATTAGAGACTGCGTTCATGACGATACAATCCTAAATGTTAATAACACCTTTCTTAAATCAAACATCTCACTAACAGACACCTCATATTTACATAGAAAAATGCGGAGAGATATTTAACTCAGCAAGTATAAAAATGGACACGTCAGGACTGGACTGTAACTAATGTCCTAATTTGAACATTCCAGAGTTAAATTAACACTTCAGATTTTGCTGTGTACAGTACTCAACTCACCGCAGAGTGTGTGTGTGTGTGTGTGTGTGTGTGTGTGTGTGTCTGTCTCTCTATCTTAGAGGAAGCTTGTATGACCAAAGTACCAGCCGCCCCAGCTTATGATCACAGAGCTATAGGTGCAATCTGAATCTACATGTGTTCATCCTTGGCAGCAATATTCAGTGCAATCTCTTCCATCATTGGTAGCTGCCAAAGCCGCTGTTACTTGTACCCCTCTTGAGTGGTGTTTGGGTAATTGTCCAAGATTTGCTGACAGTAGATTTTTACATCAACTTGTAAATATTTGTGTCCTTGAATTGTATCTCTTATGTGGACATAAATAAATTAAAGTGTGTGTGTGTGTGTGTGTGTGTGTGTGTGTGTGTGCCTACCTAGCTTGCTGCCGGTGGCACTGGGCCGGCGGGCAGCAGAGGACTCGCTGGCCTTCTTGGGGACTTTGGGGACCTTGAAGGCGGTGGGCCTGTTCCCACTGTCCACACTGTCGTCATCCTCAAAGCTACGGTCTGGAAGACAAAACACACCACACAGTTAACACACTGCAGTCACACTGTGGGAAAGCAAACTTCATGTAGAGACTCAGACAACAACATTTCTGTCAGGCAGAAACCAATCTCCAATATTATTCTAACGTGTTGTGTTTTTCAGTAAATTAATGTCCTGATCATACTACAGCGTTAGCCTGGCTAGTACACCAGACTCCTGTCACACTCGTCGTACCGAAGGCAATTTGTTTTTGCCACCGGCAGATTCGCGTCTGGCCGTTGCGAGGTTACTACAGCGTCTCACAAAAGCATGTTGAGATTGTCGATCTGCAACTTTTTAATTTTTTTATTTGAATCCTGAAAAGTAACAGCTTTGGAACATATGCAGTTTCCACCCGACAGAGAAGATATATATGCCATATACGACAGTTTTATGCATAGAAATATATAAATTATACTGGAGCAGACACAATTGCGTTCCAATATGGCTACACTAAGCTATATGTGTGGCTAGTGCAATAGTTTATTTGTTGCATTATCACACACACAATTCCCCCACTTCAGCACTATTTTATACTTTGCGTGCAACAGTCAGTGACGCAGGGCGAAAATAGCCAATCTAGCCCAACTGCAAAATCTATTCTAAAGGCTCAGAGAGCTGTAGATCTTCAATTTCTACTTGCCCAAAATGGAGATGCCAAGTTGAAAGTGGATTAAACACACTAAAGAAAATAGTTATTTCATTGCATTCTGCATGTGTGTGTGAAGGGGGGTGGGTAGAAAAGAAACAGCTGACAAAAGAGGGAAGAATAATGCACACAGAAAGAGGAGACGGTGTGTAGAGCCTGGTCAACACACTGGCCAGTTATCATTGCGTGCACGCACCCACGCACACCCACACACACACACACACACACACACACACACACACACACACACACACACACAGCCAGTGACAGTAAAGACATCCACCCACACAGCCAGTGACAGTCAAGACATCCACCCACACAGCCAGTGACAGTCAAGACATCCACCCACACAGCCAGTGACAGTCAAGACATCCACCCACACAGCCAGTGACAGTCAAGACAGTTTTACAGGCTAGCAAGAAAGAAATGCTCTGTCTGTACTCTGTAGACTAGAGGCTATAGAGAATGAGAGTCATCGTTTGACACTGACTGAGGCTAGCTTAGACCTTTTAGCATCCTTAGCAACGTTGCTACTATGAAGAACAAACACTTTGTTGTGGAAGACAACATGCTAGGTGTATGGGTGCGTAATATGCACCATGCATGCACGCACCAAGCGTGCATGTGCTACTCTCACACACACACTAACCGAGTACACGCACACTCACACACGGTACACACACACACACACACACACACACACACACACACAGTGGAGATCTAAGAGTGCTTGGTCGAGGAGGACTGCAGTTACACGCCAGTTTCTCTGACAACCAGCTAGCTATGCATTGTGAACTGCACCATAGCCACCACCCTACTACACCTCCACGCATGCATCATCTAACACACACACACACACACACACACACACACACACAGTCAACATGCAAACATCATTGACAGTCAGCTGTGTGTACACAAAACAGCAGCCATGGAAAAAGTAGACCTCATTACTGCACGTCAAAACGCTACTGTACGTATCAGGAGGAATTTGACGAGCAGCCGTGCACACAATGTCCGCGCGCACGCACAAACACACAAGACTCACAGTCACAGATGCGCTGGCAGATGAGTCGCCTCATGACTCCAAGGAGGGCGTGGTGTTTTTGGGGCGCCCCCCCTCCCTCTGTTCCGAGCCGTAACCCCAACACACACACACACACCTCACATGCACCTGGTGCCGAGGAGGAAGCGGTGACACCAACACCACACACCCTCACCGCTGCCTGTAAACCCCTTCACCCAGTCTACTGCCGGCATTTTCTCTCTCTCTCTCTCTCTCGCTCTCCCTCTGTCTCTCTCAGTCACTCTCTCTTCTTTCCATTCTACATCCAATCCACAGCAGCCTTGTAGCCAATCAGGGGAGAGATGACATCATAGGCAACCAGCCAGTGCGGAGGCTGCGCGCATGTGTGTGTGCGCGCGTGCGAGAGAGAGGGACATACACACACACACACAGAAAGTGAGAGAGAGACACCCCAGGAATATTAACCAGGTTATTCTGTAACCCTGCCAGGCCAGCTGAGCTAACCTAAACCCCTTAGCATTGACCGCTCACACACACGTTTGCACATCGCACGCACACACCTTGCAGGCCCAACAATACATTGTTTAACTCACAATACAGTAGTTAGTACACTCACTGCATATTATCGTCTGTCGGGTGGAATATATTATGTACAAAACTGTGAGCTTGTAGATCTGCTACTTTTGATGTGATGCTGTAGTATGATTGTTTTTTCCTGTGGTGATATTGAATTTTGTCGTTATTCTTCATGTCATGTCTGAAGTTGTATATGAATTGATCGCAAGGGCCTAAATGGAAACGATGCTTGTTTTTTAATGCTATCTGTTGCTGTTTTTTTACATTGCTGTCTAATAAACTAATCAATCAATCAAGTAATAATTTACGGAAAAACACACAAAAGGTTTCCGACCGACAGCAACGATATATTGTTAACACCTTGTATGTCCAAAGCTGTTACTCTTATTATTTTAAATTATTTTAAAAGCATTTAAAAATAGAGAAAATAGCAGACCTAGCAGATGTGCCATTTTAACTAGTACATTTGTATGACACTGTTGTATGATTAAGTCATAGGGCTGCAACGATTCATCGATTAATCGTAATCAAATCGATTATTCAATTAGTTGTCAACTAATTTAGTAATCGATTAATCGGATCGGCAACTAATCACTAGAGTTTTTTGCAATTTATCATAGGTTTTTTCCCACTTAACCATATAGTTTTTCCAGTGTTAAGTGTAACTAAATTAACCTATTTGAGTTCAGAAGAGTACTGTTCCTTCTAGACTGACACATGTGAAGCTATTCTTTAATCAAATGCATGCAGTCAGAATAGGTCTAAAGACACCATGAGTTTCTTTAATTAATTTTTAATTTAGTTTGTCTTTTATTTGAATAGCAGCCTAATCAGCAGCTAATCAAATGCATTTTTGAATGAATTATATTTTTTGTTAGTTAGAACATAAAATAACCTAAAATATATTTTTAAGGTGATAGCATAAGAAGTGTCATAATCCGATTAATCGATTAATCGTTTAAAAAATCGGCAGATGAATCGATTATGAAAATAATCGTTAGTTGCAGCCCTATTAAGTCATAGGGTCATTTCATTCACAGAAATACAGATAAAAGGTTTCTGCCCCGACAGCAACGATAATGTCTCAATTACCTGGTAGACTAGAACATACACACACACACACACACACACACACACACACACACACACACACACACAGAACAAAGGCTGATGTGATGGTGACAAAGGAGGGGACGTGTGGAGGAAGGCCACACCCCACCAGCTGAGACCCCCCCCCCCACACACCATGACAAACGCCCAGCTCATATTATATAACATAAAATATTAAGGTAGGACTCGAGACATGTGCAATATTGTGACTATCTTGGTTTGTTTATCTTTTTGCTTGTTTTTCATTTGGTTTTGCTTCCTATGGTATGGTGTGAATGATGGTGTAGATGAACTGGAGGAACCCCCCCCCCCCCCCCTGTCCTAATGTTGTTGTTTTGTTTTGTTTTTTTTGTTTATATGTTATGTCAGTTTGGCAAAGTATGTCCTTAGTAACTGTACGTGAAAACATTTAATAAAAACCAATACAAATATTAAAACACAAATAAGGTAGGATCATCATTTAATCGCAGCCTCGTGTTTATTTTAACAGAGCGCCAATATTGTTGTGTTGCCCTGCAATCATTGTTCCTCCATGACTGACCCAAGGGTCAGGTCACAGAGGTCAAAAGGTCAAGGCTGTCTAGGGCCACTCCACTGTCCCAGAACCCAAATTAGCCATCACGTTACCACCCAATGACCTACTTACTACCAATGGATTTACTCTCAATTACGGTACAATTTAGGCATTTAGCAGACGCATTTAACCCATTAATATGATTTTACAAATGCCTTCTAAATCCTGACAGTTTTCTGAAAAACCCATGTTTCCATGTCAAGTCATTCTCAAACATTTTCATGTCAAGGACCACCAAAAATATATTTAATTGGCCGCCGACCCCCAACTGAAAATATGTTGTTCCAGGAACCGCCCAGAAGCAAAGATTTGCACCACATTTTCACGATTTTTGAAAAATCGTCAATTTTGAATTTTTCAATAGCCAAGGTATAACATAATGGTTAAAACACTGAAAAGGGTTTGCGTACTGAATGGGTTAACAAAATACATTAATTTTTCAGAAAAATAACGACAACGACGACGGTTATTTCAAAATATATCGCACGAAAAAGATGTAATTAGTAATTATAATTACTCATTAGGCCTGACAGGTAATTCGTTTCAAATTAACGTCAGGCCTAATGAGTTTCTTCACTATAAAATTAATTTACATGCACACTAAAACCATGCTTACTGGGAATAATCAGCTAAAGAGAGCTAATTCTGCACAGTAAACAGATTTACTGTAGGGCTGTTGTGCGGACCTTTGACATGTTTACAATACATGTACCACCAGGTACAGCATGCGTGTAACGTTATCTCCTGAACTAATAATCTGGTTGTGGCAATAAATCAGATTAACCCATTTACTGTAGGTCTGACGTCAAAATTAAAAAAACGTTTGCTCTGAAAGAATATATATACAAAGATTCGTGCCGCATTTTTACGATTTTTCAAAAATAGCAGACCTACAAGCTCGTGGCACGCTATGAGCTTGTAGATCTGATATTTTTCAATAGCTAAAGTATAACATAATGCTTAGTTAAAACACCAAAAGGGGTTCACGTCCAGAATGGGTTAAAACAAAGCATACATAAGGCTGCCCAATTAAATGAAAATAATCATGAATCTTTATTTTATTTTATGCAATCATTAAGCTCAGCTGGTGCACCTCGACCTCCTCGCCTCTCCATTATGTAAGGGTTAATAACCAGAACGTTGTAAAAGCCATTGGGGAGTTGAGAAACAGCATAAGTCAGAGGTCATTACACGTCATTACACCAAATCACTGATGATTGTTGCAGACTACCTTTTTTCACTGACGAAAACTAAAATAAAAACTAAGCTGTGATGACTAAGACTAAAGATACTTTGGTAGACAAAATCAACTGTAGATCAGTCGACTAAAATGTTATATTTAGTCGACTAAAACTAAATCAAAATTTGCTGCCAAAATCAACACTGGACCAAAGATATTCACCTTAAAATAAAATAAAAACCTCCACCAAAAACATTACCAATAATCGTGATTAATAATCCTGATTACTAAATTAAGCGAAATCATCAATAAGCTCCGGTTACATGTTTTAATCAAATGTTTTTCTCCATAACAAGACCTGGAAACACTGTAAAATTAATTAAACACAGTCTCTCCTTCCTAATGTTACATGATCCTATGGCTACGTATTTTCAGACTGTGCACTTAAAAAAATGAATAAGATTTAAAACA
Organism: Protomyctophum parallelum; assembly: GCF_964188405.1. NCBI lineage: Eukaryota > Metazoa > Chordata > Actinopteri > Myctophiformes > Myctophidae > Protomyctophum > Protomyctophum parallelum. The sequence goes on along the minus strand of NC_139697.1, from coordinate 12,188,261 downwards.
AATTATATATATATATATATATATATATTATTTTTTGCATCCCACTTTAAAAAAACAGATGTCAGGGTGTTAAATGAACAACTCAGGATTTTACTGTGTTTAAGGGAAAACATTAGTCAGCAGCAGTGTACATCTCTCGGATGCTTCCCCTTTCACCAGTGTTATTCACCAGTGATATTCAACAGTGTTATTCACCAGTGTGATTTTCAGTCAATTAAATTAAAAGATGGAGGAATGTTATCGAATGTGATCACGACTACAGCCGTTAAGACAACAGACATGACTCATTAAACCGTGGAAGTGGAGTCTGATGAGTTCAGTCCACGTCGTTGAATCAAGCCAATAGCGAGCTTAACGGGCCGAATTATGACTTTCATTCATTCATTTTATTCATTAATATGTCCAGCTTCTGTCTGGTCAGGAGAACCATGTGTGTGTGTGTACTGTGTGTGTGTGTGTGTGTGTGTGTGTGTGTGTGTGTGTGTGTGTGTGTGTGTGTGTGTGTGTGTGTGTGTGTGTGTGTGTGTTCTAGTCTACCAGGTAATTGAGACATTATTGTTGCTGTCGGGGGAGAAACCTTTTATCTGTGTTTCTGTGAATGAAATACCCTACTGACTACTTCATCATGTGTCACAGCCATGACACCACAGACACGCAGAGCAGGACGGTGGCAACCAAATGGACCCGTATTTGGTTACGTTCGTACCCATAAGTAAGCCTTGCCGAGCCATGTGGCTCCGATGGCCGATGGCGTGCCGTGAGGCAGCTTGATGTACAAGACAAGCACACATCCCGTTCATGACGCCAGTATGTCGCAGGGACTTAACCCCCAATCTAACTCTTGATGCTGAGTGCCGAGTGCCAAGCATGGAGGCACTGCCTGGGGTCCCATCTTTCTAGTCTTTGGTATGACACCCGGCCCGGGGATCGAACCCTGACCTCCCAGTCAGTCAGGGCAGACACTGGAACCACAAGGCTGGATGTCCAGCAGTGGTTCCTACTAGCAAACCACCATGGTCATCCTCTACTGAATGTTGGGGGGGAGCGGGGAAGATGTAGTTATTCCAACGCCTTTTTTCCAACATTTATAACACAATATTTATTGTGCATGCATGGGAATGATGCCAAAAAATTATAACACGAGTAGCGTTTTTTTCACATTATTTGAAATTATATGTTGCCCTGCCTTTAACACTGAGGACCTTATATTGTTTGTGTGCGTGTGCGCGCAAGCAAGAGAGCAACCGAGGAAGTCATTCATTTGAAGCGGCCTGTTGCCATGGTGACCATAGAGACTGGATTGGACCCTCGGGGGAACAGTAGCATACAGAAAAGACACACAAATACACACACACACACACACACACACACTTCTATCGCATCAACAGTTGGATTTCTATCCATTGACTCACTGTGATGATTTATTGTGGTGTCATTGTGTTGTATTGCATCACCGACACATGAAACGTGATAAGCTACATCTACAAACCACACGTGCACGTTCACACAGTCACACACACACACACGCCCCCAACCATGCATCACACTGTGTTGCCATGGAAACTCCATCTCGTCCATGGAGGAGACAGGAGAGAGGAGGAGAGGATACGGTAGCAACCCACTGATCACAATGTAATGATCTCTCACAGACACACACGGCTGCGTATGACCAGTTGGGTTCCCTAAGCATAATATCTTTGCGATAAAACATTTTAGGGCGGTTATTTTATGAATGCCATTTTAAACTTTCTCCCTATTTTTTATCCTTAACCACGAAGCCGAAAATAATATTCTTGGTGCACGACACCAGAATGCACCTACAGTACACTAAGTAGAGATATAGCATATAACTCCAACCCTCACCCTGAAACCAATCTCTAAATCTTTACTCCTAACCCCAACCTGTTCCAAAATTGTACGTCTACCTCTAAAAATCATCCCTATATCCCTTTCTCAGGTTCTACTATACTTGTGGGGACATTTGGCTCTAGCAATGCACACACACACACAGCGAGAGCAAACAGCTTCCCTGATTAGTAATCCGTGTGAGAGTAATCCCTGGCATTCAGGGGCATTCATATAATTCAGACATGCTTATCGTATTAGCATGCTACTGTATGAGTGACATGCTATATGCTGTGTCACAGTCTCTCAGTTGCTCACACACACACACACACACACACACACACACACACACACACACACACACACACACACACACACACACACACACACACACACACACACACACACACACACACACACACACACACACACACACACACACACACACACACACACACACACACACACACACACACACACACACACACACACACACACAGAGAACAAAGGCTGATGTGATGGTGACACAGTGTACTCGTTTCATCCTGTGGCCATATGAGGGCAGTATTGACCATTTTTCTGTCAAACCATGGCCTCTGTTGTATCAAGGTTTATTAATAATGAATAAAAAGAACAACAGGATTCTATATTAAGACACTACTTCTTTCACCGGGGTCCCTCAGGGGTCTATACTTCTCTATATCTCGCCCCGAAATAGCAGATTTCGATTTTCAGACTCAGACTTTCTGTTTTGGAACACGTTTGTCTATTTTCACCAAATGTTCACCTATTCTACGTGGCCAGATTAGGGATGCTATAGGGTTGATGTTTTTCAACAGAAGGGAGAGCCAATTCTTTTTTTTTTTTTTTTTTTTTTTATCCCACGATTTTGTAACCCAGTTTTCTTTTCACCCAGTGCCAATTATCTAATGTAATCCTGGGCGCTACACTTCCTCTGCCAACCTGGGGGGGGAGCGGACTGACCTCATGCCTCCTCCTATGCATGAGGAGTCCAAGCTGCTTCTTTTCACCTGACAGAGGGGAATTTCCCCGGCCGGACGTAGCGCGTGGAAGGGACACGTTATTCCGACCAGTTCCTTTCCCCTCCATCAGGCGCCCCGGCTGGCCAGGGGGAGGTAGTTTTAGAGACCAGGATTACGGCATGTTTTTGTGAGGGTACCTACCCTGGGAGAGCCAATTCTATGTACATTAAATGCTATAGAAAAACACAAAATCTATATAGAGTAAATGCTGATGCAGTAAAAACTCTAATTCTAGCTAAATAAATACTTCCCAAAAATCCCCCAAGTCATGACTTCCATAACTACCGTGTGTGTGTGTGTGTGTGTGTGTGTGTGTGTGTGTGTGTGTGTGTGTGTGTGTGTGTGTGAGAGAGAGAGAAAGGTGGTTAACCCATTTTGGTCGGGAACCCCTTTTGGTGTTATACTTTAGCTATTGAAAAATAGCAGATCTATGAGCTTGTAGGTCTGCTATTTTTGAAAAATCGAAGAACCACTGACAAAGAAACATAGCTTTTTCAGAAAACTGTCAGGATGTAGAAGACATTTTTAGAATCTGATCTCAGGTCAAAATGGGTTTTAAACAGAACTGAAACCCAGTTCTATATAAAGAGTTGTCATTTCTTTGACTACCAGAGTTGTGTGTGCGTGCGTGCGTGCATGTTATAGCAGCCCAAGGTGCTCCCAGGTCAGGGGAAGCTTGAAGAATGACTTGCTGTGCTGCATGTTGTTGTGTGGAGGTGGCATCATCATCAGCTGGCAGGGGAACAGCTAATGTCATAAGCAGTGTTATGAACCAAATCCCCACAGACAGACAGACAGAACGCTCCACACTGAGGGCCCTCTGTCTGTGCCACACGTCACATGTGTGTGTGCGAGGGCACTCTGTCTGTGCCACACGTCATGTGTGTGTGTCGGTGATCTGATGGAGGCCACGGTGGGCGGCACGCATATAAAGTTACATGTTTTGTATGTGAAGGTACACAGTGTTTTGTATGTGAAGGTACACAGTGTTTTGTATGTGAAGGGACACAGTGTTTTGTATGTGAAGGGACACAGTGTTTTGTATGTGAAGGGACACAGTGTTTTGTATGTGAAGGGACACAGTGTTTTGTATGTGAAGGGACACAGTGTTTTGTATGTGAAGGTAGTGGTACACAGTGTTTTGTATGTGAAGGGACACAGTTTTTGTATGTGAAGGGACACAGTGTTTTGTATGTGAAGGGACACAGTGTTTTGTATGTGAAGGGACACAGTGTTTTGTATGTGAAGGGACACAGTGTTTTGTATGTGAAGGGACACAGTGTTTTGTATGTGAAGGGACACAGTGTTTTGTATGTGAAGGTAGTGGTACACAGTGTTTTGTATGTGAAGGTGCACAGTGTTTTGTATGTGAAGGGACACAGTGTTTTGTATGTGAAGGGACACAGTGTTTTGTATATGAAGGGACACAGTGTTTTGTATGTGAAGGTACACAGTGTTTTGTATGTGAAGGTACACAGTGTTTTGTATGTGAAGGTGCACAGTGTTTTGTATGTGAAGGGACACAGTGTTTTGTATGTGAAGGGACACAGTGTTTTGTATGTGAAGGTAGTGGTACACAGTGTTTTGTATGTGAAGGTACACAGTGTTTTGTATGTGAAGGTACACAGTGTTTTGAATGTGAAGGGACACAGTGTTTTGTATGTGAAGGTACACAGTGTTTTGTATGTGAAGGTACACAGTGTTTTGTATGTGAAGGGACACAGTGTTTTGTATGTGAAGGGACACAGTGTTTTGTATGTGAAGGTAGTGGTACACAGTGTTTTGTATGTGAAGGTACACAGTGTTTTGTATGTGAAGGTACACATGTTGCCGTGTTCAGTACACGGATACAAGTGATGGGTGGGTGGAGGTGGGCTGAGAAATAAAACTGGATGAAGCTTAGATACATACATCTACCCTCTTCCAAAAAAACTAATGCAAACAGTTTGAACTTAAGGAGAATTCCATGCTAGAAGGCTTTCTTACCTTTCTTTGTAGTGGTTACCTCCCCACCAAAAGGTGTTTTTTGTGCAAAAACTCCTTATTGGCTATTTCCCCTACCCTAAGCCCTCAATGAATTGCATTGAATGGGAATTGAATGTAACCTGACGCTGCCAGATCCAAGAAGCTTGCTACACAAATTTGTTTCACAGCTTATTGGGATCTGGGATCGCGGAAGCAAATTCGATGACGGGGCTGTTCCTTTTTTTCAAGATACTTGGTAGATGATTGGATGGGACCGTCTGTCTATCACCGTGTGGGCGTGCAAACACAACCAATCATATTGACGTGTCTATATAGCTTCACGTCCGGTTTCGCACATATCCCGCCCTTAGCTCACGCTGATTGGTCCGGTACGGAACGGATTTTTGTCAGCTCAACTGCTTGAGAGATCCCAGATGAGTGCTGTGTTGGGGAACATGGTTACCCAATACCGCCCTCATCTGGCAGCGTCAGGTTAAATTGAATGGGGCTATGGGGTGTTGTGCTAATTCGCTTATTTCCATCTAAATAAGTAGTAAAGTGTGCCGCTTGGGATATTATTTACATAATGAAGAGAGGTACAAAAATAAATAAAAAATTGAGCGATGGAAATAAGCGAATTAGCACAACACCCCATAGCCCCATTCAATTCAATTCAATTCATTTAGGGCTTATGGTAGTGGAAATAGCCAATAAGGAGGTTTTGCACAAAATAATACCTGGACCTCTTTGGTGGGGACATAACTACAAATAAAGGTAAGAAAGCCTTCCAGCATGGAATTCTCCTTCAACATTTTTAAAAGTCTTTGCTTCTCGGGGTCCCTGGGAAAAACATATTTTGAGGTGTGAGTCTGTGGCCAAATGCATATAATTTTATAATTTTGGGGGTCCTTGACATAACACCAGTTTGATGTCGTATCAATGCGCAGCTACTGCTGTTGCGCTGCAACATCCCCTTATCATTCACTAACCTCACCCCACACAGCCATCAGTTTTTGAGTGGTGCAACCACTCCTATAGATGAATCCAGGAACGGGTC
>NC_139697.1:12089851-12177351 GCF_964188405.1 Protomyctophum parallelum | reverse complement strand
GCCGCACCAGCCAAATTTAGGGAAAATCCAATATACAAGCCGCACCGGACTATAAGCGGACAGGGTTCAAATCATGGGTAAAAAGCCGTGGCTTATAGTCCGGAAATTACGGTATCTACAATCCATTCGCCTTTGCCAGGACACTTGAACTTGAACTCTTGAGCATATCTGGACTCCTAATCTTGGACCTGGCTCTATTATTCATTTATTGTTGGGGCAAGCTGGTAGGGGATAGAATTATTATTTTTATGTATCTTTTGTTGTCTGTATTCTGTAATATGCTTTAGTTATATTTCCCCTTTGGGGATTAATTAAGTGAATTATCCATCATCTATCTAATAACAGTTCACCTTGATCGAACAATAAATAACAGCAATTTCAAGGCCCCTGGAGTAATCCACCCAACACATCACAAATACATTGCAGCCTGCCTGCGCATGAGCCCATCTCCTGTTTCTGTTTACATCCTCCAGCCATAATACCTTTATGTCGCAGCGACACTCCAAATCTAACCATTGATGCTGAGTGCCAAGCAGGGAGGCATTGAGTCGCATTTTGTCTTCTTTGTTATGAACCGGCTGATACAACTCTGGCTGAATAACCATTTGTCTTAGGTGTTATGCGCACAACAGCAGCACACAACAGCAGACAGGACCCAGGTTGTTGTGTGGCGTGATGTCGTCTTGCACATCCCGAATACATCTTCACGTTGAAAACACGTCAACGTTAATTGGCAAGCAGGGAGTTAAACCACCTAACCACCATGCTCCCACAGCTCCATTCCCCTGCTCCCTTGACCAAGGACGAGGAGACTCTGTATCATGGAGACTATTCCCCTCTGCATGTCCCTCTCCAAGTTGCATGTAACCAGGCTGGAGAAGAGACTGTTCCCCTCTCCATGTCCCTATGAGCTCCATGTAACCACGCTGAAGACTGTTCCCCCTGCATGTCCCTCTGAGCTGCATGGAACCAGCCTGGGACAGCCAGCCCATAATGGCTGGCTGTCAGCAACCTCATATACACAGGCAAGGAGCGAGTGTTCCGGCCGCGATATCATGCGTGAAAAACTGTCCTGATATGGAGTGCCAGTCATTGAATTGCGACGTAGCCTGAGCTCCAGACATCCCAGCTCCAGAGCAACGTTAGTAACTTCCTCCTGGGGGATCCTGAGGCGTTCCAAGGCAAGTGAGTCGATACAATTCCTCCAACTGTGCCTTGGTTTGCCCTGGGGTCTCCTCACAGTGGGACTTGCCTCGAGGACCTCCGTAGGAGGAGAAGCCCAAGAGGCACCTAAGCTGGCTCCATTCCAAGAAAAGAAGCAGCAACGTGTAGATCTCAACCACTATTTGCATGCAGAGAGACTCTGCATGCAAATATTGGAGGGGTGGACGACGTCGCTGCACGCTCGCGGTACGTCAGGACAGTCTCATTGAAAAGCATGTATTCTAATGAGATTCCATGGTTCGCCCGCATGGCTGGCAGTGGACATGAGGTGTGACACCCAGTCTCATGGCTGGCAGTGGAGATGAGGTGTGACACCCAGCCTCATGGCTGGCAGTGGAGATGAGGTGTGACACCCAGCCTCATGGCTGGCAGTGGAGATGAGATGTGACACCCAGTCTCATGGATGGCAGTGGAGATGAGATGTGACACCCAGTCTCATGGATGGCAGTGGAGATGAGGTGTGACACCCAGTCTCATGGATGGCAGTGGAGATGAGGTGTGACACCCAGCCTCATGGCTGGCAGTGGAGATGAGATGTGACACCCAGTCTCATGGATGGCAGTGGAGATGAGATGTGACACCCAGTCTCATGGATGGCAGTGGAGATGAGATGTGACACCCAGTCTCATGGATGGCAGTGGAGATGAGATGTGACACCCAGTCTCATGGCTGGCAGTGGAGATGAGGTGTGACACCCAGTCTCATGGCTGGCAGTGGAGATGAGATGTGACACCCAGTCTCATGGCTGGCAGTGGAGATGAGATGTGACACCCAGTCTCATGGCTGGCAGTGGAGATGAGATGTGACACCCAGTCTCATGGCTGGCAGTGGAGATGAGATGTGACACCCAGTCTCATGGCTGGCAGTGGAGATGAGATGTGACACCCAGTCTCATGGCTGGCAGTGGAGATGAGATGTGACACCCAGTCTCATGGCTGGCAGTGGAGATGAGATGTGACACCCAGTCTCATGGCTGGCAGTGGAGATGAGATGTGACACCCAGTCTCATGGCTGGCAGTGGAGATGAGATGTGACACCCAGTCTCATGGATGGCAGTGGAGATGAGGTGTGACACCCAGTCTCATGGCTGGCAGTGGAGATGAGGTGTGACACCCAGTCTCAGGGACACAGACGCATGGCTACAGGTGAGGGGGATGATGCACCTCCTCCTCCCACGGGGGCCTTGCAGCTGACAGACGCGTCACGACGGTTGTGTTTACGGAGGAGGAGTTATTTTTACAGTGGAGGCCACAGTGAAATGGACTGCATGCATGGACCCATTTGAACTGTCCAAAAGCAGTGTCTATATTCGATAGGCATCTTTATTGCATTTGGAGCAGACATGGAAGCGCAAGGCCATCTAGAAGCTACTTTATGAGCTTGTAGATTGGCTGTTTTCAGCATGCTTCCATAGAAGACATGCATGGCTTCTATGGAATCCAAACCACTGAATTCAGGTCGTGGCGACAGAGAACATTAATCCACGTGTGTCACAATGTCCTTCTTTGACAATCCCACATCCCGTCAATAAAACACCCTGGTTCACTGATGTCATCATAACACCACAGACAGACAGAGGAGAGCCAAACCCTGTGGCTTCTTCTCACACAGACACACACACACACACACACACACACACACACACACACACACCAGTTTGACGGTCAAACATCCAACAAACAGCCTGGCCTCTGCCTGCCGGAAAACACCCTGCAACGCACGCATGGTAATCCTATTAGACCTGCTTCCAGGAGCTGTTGGCAATGCTATTCCACATGCACTCGCTCGCTGAGGCACAGGAGCATACAGTACGACACATTTTCACATAGAAAACAAAGCACACACACACACACACACACACACAGTATTACGGAACATTACATTATGCTGAACATAAACGTGCAGACTGAAGAGACACTATCTAATTTTGGCAAGAGTTCATCTCTCCATCAAGCAAAGAAACATTAAGCCATTTACACCCGAGGACGATTCTAAGAGGACCTTCCAATTACGCATGTATTTCTTTTATATTAAAATCATGTTGCTATACATATATATATACACTGTACTGTAAACCTCATATGATTGTCCAAAAATCTAAAAGAGCTTAATTCAAAATTCTAATTAAAAAAGAGCTCGTAGCAGATCTACAAGCTCTAAACAGGTCGCTTCGCACAGCGTTTTGAGCTTGCTACTTTATATGGAGAGAAGCAGTTTTTAGCAACAATATATAGTACCAACAACTACAATGACACGGATGCTATGCCCGGTCTAAATGGGTTGTGGTCGGGGCCTTGGCAATGGGCACTACAGTGAGGCCACCAGAACAGAGAGAGAGAGAGGAATAGAATGTTCACTGACCGTGGCCGGGGCTCAGAGCCATGTTGCCCGAATTCAAGGCCTCATCAAAACGGCCAAATATCGTCTGTAACCTGCAGAGAGAAAACAGAGAGACAGACAGGTTAGACCCATGGAATAAAAGAAAAATAGTAACGTATGAAACATTCCAAGTGTATCTGTCATGGCGACTGAGAACCCCCCCCCACACACACACACACACACACACACACACACAACCTATACAAATTGCTGTGTATACATTACAGTGTCTGTTAACAATAACAGGCCAATATCTAAATTCACTCCAAAAGGTCGGGGGGAAACTGTCTCTAGACTTTCTGGCAGCCATGTAAGAAAACAATGTGAAAAAACTAAACAAAAATCATCATTAATAATCATCATGTTTTTATTCCGTCGCAGACTATATATTTTCTTGGCCTTAGTTTCATACAGAGCACTTTGTATCTTTGTTTTGATAAGAACTTAAGACTATAAACTAAGTTTATTATCATTTATTATTTGTCAAAATACCCCCCCCCCCCCCACCACATTCTTTTCCAATGACTGCATGCTTTCCATAAGCCATAAGGCCCCATATGATCAAATTATTTTCTTTCTTCCATTTTACATTGTTGCTTTTGCACACAGAAAAGCTCTTTCTTGTGCCCTTTTCCCCGCAGTTCCGCTGCAAACACAAAAAAACCCACTCCTGAGTGTTTTACAACCAGAGCCAATCACATTTCACAACTTCATCCCGTTTAACGAGGTTAATAGAATCAACCACCACGTCAGAGCAAGTTACACTCAAATGAAGTTGAACGTAACATTGGAGCTTAACAGTATCTGTGTGTGTTCACACACGGCTGGCAGAACCCTTCATAAAGTAAATTAATGATGTCTGCAATGTTGCTACTGGCTGTATTGTACGAAAATAACCAGTGGTGGAAAGTAACTTAAGTACAGGTACTCAAATTGTAAGTACAATTTTGAGTTTTTTTTTTTTTTTGCGGTGCCTACGCTCCATTACGCAGCTATGTATGTATGTATGTATGTATGTATGCTTTGCTTCTTTGAACCTGTACAGCACTTTGGTTGACCTGGTCATGTAAAATGTGCTATATAAATAAAATAGAGTTGAGTTGAGTTGAGTATGTCTACGTGTCCTAGCACGGATGAGCACGGAAAGCTGCAACACGATAACTGTCATTTCTCAACCGTTTCGGACGCAGGAAGGCTCGCTGGAACTGGGCTGGCCACCTGGCTATGTTCCTGGGGGTCTGGATGTTGCCCCCGGGGACCCCTACACACTACAGGTGTGATTTCTTTTTTCTTTTCTTTTACTTTTGTCAGCATTTCCAATTTGCTTAAACTTCTACTCTACATCTACATCTACATCTCAAAAGGCAAATATTGTACTTTTACTCCATCCATCCATCCATCTTCAGCCACTTATCCGTATTCGGGTCGCGGGGGCAACAGCTCCACCAGAGAGCTCCAGACTTCCCTCTCGAGAGCAACATTAGTGACTTCCTCCTGGGGGATCCCGAGACGTTCCAAGGCCAGTGAGTCGATGTGTTTCCTCCAACTGCGCCTTGGTCTGCCCCAGCGTCTCCTCCCAGTGGGACGTGCCTCGAGGACCTCCCTAGGGAGGCGCCCGAGAAGCATCCTAACCAGATGCCCGAACCACCTAACCTGGCTCCTTTCCAGACGAAGAAGCAGCGACTCTTATCCGAGTCTCTCTCTCTCTCGCGTGACTGAACTTCTCACCCTATCTCTAAGGGAGATGCCAGCCACCCGTCACGATGCAACGCATTGTGAGCTTGTAGATCTGCCTTTTTTATTTATTTTTATGATCAGTACTTTATTTTAGATTCTTCACAAACACATAAAACAGAAAACCTAAAATACAAACACAAGCAACAACAGCAGAGTACGTATTCATGGACAGACAAGATAGATAAGATAAACAAAAAAATAAATAATAAATAAAATGTGAAAATAGTTTACATTATTTACACGACCAAACGCAGCATCATCAACCATATCATAATGTGTAGTAATACAATAAACAATCAAGAGGGCATTGCCTGACCATGGATCACACCAAGGGACCTGCAACATGACTGAGGAACACGTCCCACTTCAGATCATATTTATCCAACTGATTATTCATCTTAAAGGATAACCTCTCCAAAGCAGCCACAACACCGAGCTGAGTGAACCATACATGAGGTAAAACCTCAGACTTCCATTCCTTAACAATGATTTTCCTGTTTTATACATGTTGAACTTGTGAATTGGGGCATTCTTAATAAAGACTAAAGAGTAAGTATATTTTGATGCCAATACTTTTGCACTTTTAGTCCAGCATTGATAAACGGACATTTACTTACTTACGTAAGTATTTCTGAATTGCAGTATTGATACTTTGATACTTTAGGCAAAAAGAATTGAGCACTTTTTTCCACCACTGAAAATAACCAACCTGAGTAAGCATAAAATCAGCAGTACCACTAAATTAGGCCATGGGAAATGTATTGTTCCAGCCAGCAGGCTGTCAACAGCCTCACTAAAGAGAAGACTGTGATAAATGACTGCAATATGGTTAATTTATACTCAACTTCTCCAAAAGCACTGGTTCTCAAAGTTTTTTTACATTTAATTTAAAGGCTTGTTATGCATTAGACAGTGGTTCCCAAACTGGAGTTGGACCCCACATTTTCGGGGGTTCCCAGACGATTAGCTTCATTCGCAGCATTGTGTTCTCATTTCTAAATATACAGTAGTGACAATTGAATGACCTTTAAGACCTTTTCAATACCAAATTGGCCAAATTGTCACATCTTATGTAAGAAAGAGTCAAGCATTGAGGAAAATAGCCGACCTACAAATTCACAACGCAGGAACGTATCAAATCTGGGTTAAGCCGACGGGCTGGGGTTTGTCATGGGATTTAAACTGGCTGAAACGTGACGTGACACTTTGTGAACGCTAATCCATGAAGCCGTTTTGGTAGCATGTAGTGTTGTGTGCTGCATTCCTCCTCCTCAAATCCACGGGCTGACAGATAACAAGATATTGTTTCATTGCTTCTCGGTAACCATTGTTCCTCCAAATTGCCATGATTCTGCACTCGGGATCCTTGCCCTTCAATTCTGGTACTAATAATAACAATCTTAAAGTTGTGGCGGTGGACGTGACAAAGCAAGGTGCACCGTTGCTCCGAACCACACCAAACTTGCTATAAAACACTGTTCAGGGGTCTGCCGTGAGAATAGTCACTGCAGGGGGCACGTGTGGACCCCCAGAGACCACTGGGTGCCACAGGCCCCCTGGGGTGCCATGATGGCAAAAGCACTGTTCAGGAGTCTGCCATGAGGATAGTCACACCAGAGGCCACGTCAGGGTCAATGCAGTTAAACAGGTACTTAAACCTTATCCTAACCTAAACCGAACTAATATAAAATATGTCCTTCACAACTGGAGACCAGTAAAATGGCCTCAATTTGCAGGACTGTCCTCATCTTTCTATCCTTGGAGGATTCTGGAGGACATTTCAGACTATAATGGATGAACGGAAAATGTGTTTAGTTTAGTTTATTAGTTTGTTTGTTTTTCCACACAAAAAAACATTCTTAGTTCATCATATTTGTTTTTCTTATTCTGGAAAAAATGCTCTTTTCTTTTTTTCTACAAAAAACAAGCAAAACAATATGCTAATAATAGCGCACACACACACACAGCTTTGACCTACAGACAGCGAAGGTGTGGTGAATCCCCAGGGAACACAACAGCACATACATCGCCGGCAGAGAGAGAGATGGTGTGTGTGTGTGTGTGTGTGTGTGTGTGTGTGTGTGTGTGTGAGAGAGTGTGTGGGCACGCATGTGGGTGTGTCTAGGGTGTCACCAACACTGATGGAGCTCTAGACACAACACATGAATACACACACACACACACACACACACACACACACACACACACACACACACACACACACACACACACACACACACACACACACACACACACACACACACACACACACACACACACACACACACACACACACACACACACACACACACACACACACACACACACACACACACACGACAGAAGAGATTAATGGTGGGAATTGACTGCATACTAAAGAGGCAAGGATCTCTCAGAGTTCAGTCTGGCAGTCAGACATAAATCAATGCATAAACATGTCACGTCCAACCAGAACACACACACACACACACACACACACACACACGCACTGTATGTAAAACCAAAGCATGGCTGATATTACAGCGATACAACAACATCCACCATCACATCAAACCAACAACACCCGAGACCTAACGGTGTGACGGCTGTCAAGAGAGCACCCTCCAATCTCCTGCCTGTTACTAGGTGAAGTGACACACACGTAGCGTGTGCTAGAATGGAAGCCATACAAACCGTCCTGCGTGTCTGTCTGTCTGTCTGACTCTGTCTGGTTCCGTCTCCCCAATCAGTGGTAGTGGCGAGCGGCGCGCGGCATCCCCTCGCGTCTATGCTCTCCGCCTCTGGTCGTCATTAGCATTTTAATCAATCCTGCAGGCAGGCAGTGGCTGCTGTGTGCGGTTAGGTTAGCCTCCTTTGTTGCTAGTTAGCAGCAGCGCTTTGCATTCCCCCAAAAAACAACAGAGCTGCTCCTGATAGGCTGCCTGGCTGCTACCGTGTGAAAGCCCCGTGCTGTGTTAGCTAGTGGCACGCGGCGCGCAACCCCGCGGTTCTGCTACCACGCTTTGCATCTAACATGGTGCATCGAGTACCGACAGGGTGGGAGGGACAGGGAGAGAGAGAGAAAGACAGGGAGAGGGAGAGAGAGAGAGACAGGGAGAGAGAGAGGGAGAGATAGAGAGAGAGAAAGACAGGGAGAGGGAGAGAGAGAGAGACAGGGAGAGAGAGAGAGGGAGAGAGAGAGGGAGAGAGAGAGAGAGGGAGGGAAAGCAGGGGACTGGGTTTACATCCACATTCATACAGTATTATGCACTGTATACAAACACACACACGCTGAAGAGTTGAATCTCACACTGACCCTGTGTGTGTCTATGTGTGGGGGGCAGTTTCCGTGACAGCCAGGCAGTTGATTCTGTTCCATTTACATAACCACACACACACGCACAGACACACACGTACGTGCGCACGCACACACACACACACAGACAGTGTGTCCAGGGATGGGGGAGGGGACATGACGCTAGTGGCAAGGAAAGACGGAGAGAGAGAGAGATAGAGAGACCTCCCCCTCTCTATTCCTGCTCTCTCCTTGGCCCATATTCTCTCTCTCTCTCTCTCTCAAACTCTCTACTTCATAACTTGCAGAGGCAGTCACCCCTCCACTACACACACACACACACACACACACACACACACACACACACACACACACACACACACACACACACACACACACACACACACACACACACACACACACACACACACACACACACACACACACACACACACACACACACACACACACACACACACACACACACACACACACACACACACACAGTAAAGTTACATAATAAACAGACTGGTCTTCAAGACGGTTAGGTACACAGCTAGCAAGTCAAGCAGCTCGTTTTCTCTCTCTCCCTGTCATCTCTCTACCTCGCTCTCCCTCTCTCTGTGTGTGTGTTACGTGATTCCAGTTCTTGTGCCCTGATATGTGATCTAGTCTGCATGCAGGGCCCTGGCTGCAGCACTGGATCACACTCTCTTTCTCTCTCTCACTCACTCACACACTCACAAAATATGGTGCAACTGCGTATGGGTGCACCAAAAAGTTAAAGAAGACTGAACTACCGCCGCAAGTGCCGACATGTAGGCAGCTGAAGGAGCGCTAAAGCGGTGAAACGTGCCGGTGAAGCGACAATTGTCCGCAATGCATCATTATCCTCTGGGGAACCACTCAAATACTCCACCTGGGGACCCACAGATTGGGAACCACTAACCTCCTAGACAAATACAATGGCTTTTACTGCCCTTTCGTATCTGTATGGCGTAGGTGGTCAGTGAACACAGCTCCTGAACCATTCTTTAACACAATCTGTGCTGAAACGAGAATAGCTACTGTACCCCACTGTGCCAAAAAAATTGAATCTGACGTGCACGTACGGGCGCATTAAGCGCTATTCATAGTCTGGATTTTCGGTGGTGAGCTGACCACCAAACTACAGCATGATGTCACGAGCCGCGGTGAAGAGCAAACCACTGCCACCGCCCCAGCCCTTCTCTGTTTTTACTCACCACCGCTCAACGTTATTTCAGCTCCGGTGGTCACCTCACCACTGGAGCGGTGGTCACCTCACCACCGAAAATCCAGACTATGATTGAGCCTTTAGTAGTTTTTCTGCTCAAAATGAGACATAATCCGAGGTTTGGAAATAAAAAAATCCATAATCCAACATCAGCCAGAGAGTGTGTGTGCTTTGAATAACTTTGTTAAGTGAACAAAATACAACTTAAAATGAAACAAATAAACGATAACTAACTGAAACTGTATTGTGTGTGTTTACAGAACTAACAAAAACAATAATAAAAAATTATAGACAAAATGCCCTTAGTTTTCCTTCATCTGTAATTGAATACATTTTAAAAAGTTAAAGTTAAGTTTGTATTAACCAAAACTTACCTTTTTCTCATGCTTGCACCTGACAAATAATCCAAAGTATGAAAATATGTAGTAAATCTGCTCTAAAAACTATTAAAACTATCTGAATTAGAAAAATCTAAACTATTATAACCTTGATCCTGACATATTACATGTAACCACAACAACCCACTCAGTGGAGCGGTTGCCTCTTAAGACCACACACACACACACACACACACAGTTGTCCCACAATACGCTGTTCCAAGCACTTGTTCACCCCGTCTCTCTGAGTTTCCCCCTCGCACCCAGTGTGTATTGTGTTGAGAATAATGTGTCTCTGTCTCTGTGTGTGTGTGTGTGTGTGTGTGTGTGTGTGTGTGTGTGTGTGTGTGTGTGCGCAAAGAGTGAGAGAGAGCTAGAGAGAGAGAGAGACTGGTGCATGGTGTGGCCTGGGACAGACACAGTGCCAAAACCAAGGGATATGCACAAATACACACAACCAAATTTGTATCAGCACAACTAGACACACACACACACACACACACACACACACACACACACTCACCGTGCAGCTGGCAGTCCTCTCTTGCCCAGGTCAGATCTAACCTTCTCTCCAATGTGACGGTAAACATCCACCAGCGTCGTTATGGAGGCCTCACGTACCTACACACACAGAGACAAAAGTCAAACATTAGTATTATATCGCTGTTGGACAGAAACCTCTCATTTCCATATTCTAACTTTTTGTGTGGTTTTTTGAGTAGTGCAGCCACTATAGACAGCTATGCGTGTCCCTGGATCCGTCCCTGGGTCCCTGGCTGGCTGGCTGTGTCCGAGCACAAAAATAGCGGTTGGTTTTCACCACCAAGTGTCACTGTTGTGACATATATATACTTACAGTATATACAGTTATTATGTGCGTGTGTTAGGACACACTAGGGCTGTCAGTTTACCTCTATAATCCCATTCGATTTTTCATTGCTTTATCATTTTTAATATTCGAAAATATTCAAATGAAAACCCCTCAGAATATCAAGTTTTGTATGCACGTTAGCTATTATTCCAACACCATGGTTGGCACAGGAAAAAAAAGAAAAAAGTTTCATTCGTCAGTCTATCATGAACGGGACAACTCCAGACTCCAGACCACCAACAGAATGCTTGGATATCACGATGAACAGGCCAGCAATGCATAGTCTGCAGATTACTTTTCTCTTGATGTTATTTTCCGGTTTTGGAACACCTGCCACTCATCACCACGTTCGGAAATAGCGCACTGACTGCACTGTGCAATGCAAGCTAATAGGCGAGTGCTCTCCGGTCCGGTGCGATATTTCCGAACGCAAATGTTCAGGAGTGGTGATCTGTCTGGTGCAGCCAATTCCCTGTTGCTTTCTTGTGCCTCTGCCATTAGCATTCGAATATTATTTATTTTCATTTTTGAATTTCATTCATATTATGAAATTAGTTCTGACAGCCCTAGGTCCGGACACACGCACATATTAACTGTATATATGATGTTTTCGGGTGTGACAGTATAGTACAGTACAGTACAGTAGACCCCCTGGGGACCCCCACACGGTAACTGTAATTTCTCAACCATTTCGCATCGCTCCACAGCCTCGGAGCACCTGTTGCGCAATCCTCGATGTTGCACAACAGTGGGACGTCATCGAAAATGTCCCCCCGTTTAGCCGACGACAAAGAAAACGTTAATAACTTACGATTTAAATCATCCAGTCCAATTCTAAGAAAAGATCCTGTGTTAGACGGCCCTCCGCTGTCCAGTCGCTAGTCGCGTTAGATTTAATCATGCCTCCCGTTGTTGTCAATCGCCTTTAGAGTGTTTTGGCTACATTTTGCTGCGCCAGCCACATCCCGTATAACTTCCGGTCCGTCGGTAAAAGTGCTCCATTGCTATAAATCGATTGGCTGCTATGATTTCATGGATTAAATAACCCCGGGCAATCGGAGGGTTAATCTGGTGTCCGTGAAGTCAGATGTAGAGTTGTTGCCCGGCTCCATATATGCAGATCTAGGTGATGATCCAGTCTTCTATCTTCTATCTCCATGTATGGCTATCCAGGGTTTGATGAGGCCAGTGTGGTGGCCACATATGGAGCATGTCTTGAGTGTACATGGTTTTGTGAGGTCAGATCAACATATGGAATGAATTCTGTATTGGCCATATATGATGCATATATGATGCATGTCACAATGATGTACAATGATGTACAATGATTAGTACTGATGAGTACTGACTGACGGGAGATCAACTCGTTTCCTCCCGACACAGTCTGTGCCCTGTGTCAACTCTCACCTCTGACACACACACACAGACATCACACACATGCACTTTGCGCACACGCATTCAAGTGTCTGGTTCTTGTGTGTGTATTAGTGTCTGTCTGGAATGGTTAATCTGGTGATGTCTGTTGGGGGGGGGGTGTTTTAAAAGCACCGGGATTACAGTTAACTTCCCCACACACAGATTAACCCATTCTCCTCTGACACTGACACACTGGCTTTACCATAGACAGTGTGTCATACAACTATTCCACAATCTCTGAATGAGTCTGGAACTACATCTACTCAATGTTATATAGAGTCTGGAACTACACCTCCTGGATGCTATATAGAGTCTGGAACTACACCTCCTGAATGTTATATAGATTCTGGAACTACACCTCCTGAATGTTATATAGATTCTGGAACTACACTTTCTGAACGCTATATAGAGTCTGGAAGTACACCTCCTGAATGTTAAACAGTCTGGAACTACACATCCTGAATGCTCACAGATGTTAAGTTACCAAATTACAACCCATAGGTGTCACTTTGAGCTACGTGATTGGCTAGATCTGTTGTGAAAGCTGCTGTGATTGGCCGCTAGAGCGAGGGATGCTGTCAGCACAACCCTGGAGTTCTCAAGAGTCCAGAGTGTGCCGGAGGAACAGTGTGTGGGTGGATAATGATTGGGTAGAGAATTAGGGGTGAACAGATTTTAGCTCAGCGATACAAGCCACTGAGCCGTGTCTGTGTGTGCGTGTGCGTGTGCGTGTGTGTGTGTGTGATGGGGCATTGTCATTGAGGGGTCTTGTTTCAGTGTTACAGTCTAATAACATGAATAATGTCATCAGTGTCAGCCTCGCTGCTGCCGAGAGACTGAATACAGCCCACTGTAAGCCATGGCCCACGCACTCACACACACTCGCATGCACACACACTATCCTTATTTTATAATTTGTAGTTCAATGGAATTGCGTGACAAAAAAGTTCTTGCAAGCCCGCCACGCATTACAATGTGATGCATTGTGAGCTAGCATGGAGATCAGCTATTTCATGTACGTGACTCAACTTCAAATCCCGGCACAACAATCAAGTCACGCGTAAAGAGAGAAAAATGACTACCTTCCTCACACTTTGTTCTTCTCTCGAGGAGAACAATTAATATGCAGAACACACACACACACACACACACACACACACACACACACACGGAAGGTGGCATCTCACCTGTGGATTCTGGTCTCCTGTCAGAGTACAGAGATGAGGAACTATTTTGCTGAGGCTGAGTGGCTGGGCGCCGTACCTGAAACAAACAAGCATGGATTAAGTCATTTACCGCCAACAGTGCCATGTGGTGTCCAAAAGGTGTACTCCAGGACCGCCAGCCATGCATTTAATACAGTGAGTCTCTTATTTTGAAAGCTTTTTCACTGGGAATCAGAGACCCAGGAAGTGAATTATCGCTTCTTCTTTTTTTTCATCGCATCTGAACCGGAGTGTAACGAGCGTGTATAGGACACAGTTGTGAACCGTAATCAATTGATATTAAAAAGGCGATATCGGTGCAGTGTGACAAACAATACATGTGTGTATGACCAACCATGTCCTAGATTTGTGAACCAGTGTGAAAGAAGACCCACATAGTCAACACAATATGTAACATTATAATGTTTTAGTAATATTGTTCCTGCCTTTCTACATACTGCCAACCAGGTGAACCTTTGCTTTTATATGAAATATAACTTGCTTCTGAACAGATTGCTAGTTTGTCAAAAGTAAAATAACCTATCTACAAGCTCTCAATGTGTCTGTAACTTAGAAGACATGCTGGCTTCTATGGAATCCAAATAACTTCCGAATTGCGTGGCTGGTATTTAGGACATGCTTCCAGGGGAATGATAAACCTGTACGTCAAAAGAAATCCCATTTTAAGCAGTTCTGAAGATGTTTTTTATTATTTGCACTTTTCAGTATTGTAATGGGTAAGCTGTTGTACATACATACATCTCATGGGTCCAAGACTCAACAGATCTCATTAGTCACATGAAATCACTGCAGAAACGTTCAAATCGAGAGCAAGTGAACGTACACACGCAACAAACGTCACATGTGAAGTTTCCCGGCTACACGTCGCGACGGTAGCATTCTCATGGAATAAAGCAAAGATGGAATGAAAATTTAATGGTGATGTGGTTTAAGCATTATTCAATCTAAACCGGCAGCTGTTCTACATACAACCAGTTGAAGACATTGCAGGTTGAGGCTTTATAACCTTTATGCATTCATGAAATATCCCAGACCATTCATGTTTACGGAAGATGCTTCTATTGATATTTTGACCACTTCAAATTAATCTCAAAATAACCAATGACCGAAAATAGTTGATCTACAACACTGCTTGTTGATCAGCTACTTCCGGGGCACGACTTACTTCCATAGAATCCAAATGACTGAAATCAGTCAAATCAGAAAACTTTAATACACACATTCTGAAAGCATTTTTTACCAGTTGTTGGAGTGTCGCTGTGCCATGAAGTCTACTTAATGTCCATAGGGTCCCACTGCGTGTGTGTGTGAAGTCTGTGTACAGTACAGTACAGTATGTGATGAGAAGCACAGCCACGCTATCAGGTAGCAGCTTAGCATTTAGCGGAACTGTGTCACCAGACTTTAGCAAAATGGTGCTAAAATTAGCAGTGCGATTCCAAAAGGCCCCTCGTGCATGGCGTGACCCCGTTCAGATGCGGTGGGGGTCTTTGAAATGGACAGAGCGGTTTGGGCGAGGAACCTACTTTCTCTCCAACAATGGGATCATGGGAATATTAGAATATGTGGGGTGTTTTTTTTTATTCAACCTGAAATCACTGTTTTGGGCATGCTATTATATAGGCAAACATAATAGCAGATCTACAAGCTCACACCTCTGTCATGATTCAACTACTTGTTTTATTAATTTCAAATAGGATTTTACAATTTAGGCATTTAGCAGATGCCCTTATCCAAGCAGAGTAAACTAACTCTAGTCAATAAACAAGGCAAATCACATCAATAGAGTACATAGAGAACAATGTAGGGGCTTAAATAGACATTAAACCTAGCATCTGTCTAAACAACATCCATCTATAAATGCACCAGGTCTCTCTCTGTGTGTGAGAGTGAGTGAGTGAGTGAGTGAGTGAGTGAGTGAGTGAGTGAGTGAGTGAGTGAGTGAGTGTGTGTGTGTGTGTGTGTGTGTGTGTGTGTGTGTGTGTGTGTGTGTGTGTGTGTGTGTACGCACGTCTGAAATCCACGTAACTCGAGAACTGTTGGCCCCACCGACACACACGTCCCACAACCCCACAAGGGGTGCAGTGCCTGGTGTCGAGTCGGTCGGACCCACGGTTGTCCAGAACCACCACAAAAGGCCTCTGCCAGGGCTCTGGACCTGATCACCCCTACGTATATCTCAACATAATGGAGCTGAGCATAAAGTTCATTACTTAACGGATGGGCGTAAAAACTAAAAGATTAGCCCATTTGGAACAGTGCAGACTTACAGGTTCACAGCTGCGCGGCTCTAAGCACAAAAACGCCTTGTAGTGTTGATGATGGAAAACACTGATGGTGAGATTACAATCGGTGCTCTATACCCTGAGAGGATTACGAGGCAGTGGAGGTATTTCAGTGATTTCACCTGATGAAAAACCTTAACGCTTCGGTGGCAGCAGAACAACACAGACAAAAGGCTCAGCGTCCTTTCCGTGACCCGTTTTTTTTAAACCGACTGTTTACAAACCTAGCTGTCCCCTGACCAACAACGAGGCTGTGTACACGCCTATCTGTCCCCTGTCCGTGCGGACATGCTTTGTGATCCTTTATAACAATTAGAAATGCATGGTAGCACGGTGGTTCTCAGCTGTCTTAAGACCATTCATTCCTGCCGTTTTAGCTGAACGCAAGTAAATTGTAGATGTGTAGCACCTTGTGTTATAAAAATAAACCATGGAGATACTAATTGATCCCACTTGAAAATGCTCTGTACTAAATGGCCATCACTGCTACTACTGTCTGTACTGTTTAAGCAGTGCCATGCATTGTTTGTGTGTGTGCTCGGCATGTGTGTGTGTATGTGTCATCTCCATGGATTCACACTAACAGAAACCATAAAAAGGATTAAGCCCAGGACGCTCGCGCGTGCGTACGTACGCATGTGTTCGTCTCAAACAAACAAAGCAGGCGTGCCCAACTTTGAAGACTGACTGACAGTATGCTTCATCACCCAAAAGGGAGGTAAAAACCCATTATATTTGTAGGATTCCATCACAACATGGGGGTTCTTCACCGTATCTGGTACACATGTTAAAAATGCCACCATCCCTTTGACCTCTGACCCAGGAAGTACTTTATATTATTAGGAAGTCACTCACGTGTTGAGGGTGGCGCTGAGACACTGACACAGTCCCTCTCTGCTGCGGAAGTTCTTGTGTTTGAAGCCCAGGATCAGCCTCTCCCAAACAAACTGCACGGAGAGAGAGGGGGGGGGGGAGAGAGAGAGAGAGAGAGAGAGGGAGAGAGGGAGGGAGACGGCAGTACAGTTACAGAAACCATCTGTAGGTATGAGTAAGTATGAGTCTCTCTCGAGCCAGACTGCTGCCTCCCACAATTTTCAAATGCTTCCGTCGTGCAGTCATACAGTCTGGAAGATGGAAGCACTGAAAATGATCCTGGGTTAACCCCGGCATCCGTCTCATCTTTGCAGTCACGTATATGTGTCCTACTGTATATGTAATTACCGGTATTCGAAGCATACAGTATATAGCTGGATGCTTAGCAGCATTGAAAATGTAAAAATAATATTAAACAGAGCGTGTCCAGGGAAGTTTCTCGCTGTGAATCCCTTAATCACCGTTACAGAGCCAGGAGGCTTTAAGCTTGTGTACTTTTCATCAGGAACACACCCAGAGGAAGTGCCTTCATTCACATGGATTATTGATCCTTCCCCTTCATACTGTTCCATCATCCTGTTCATAATATCCTGCCACTATCCAGAGAGCTGCCACAAGGTGTGCCTTGTGATTTGAGTGACATGATGAAGCAAAAACTAAATCAGACCCGTCTGATGTGAGTGCACTGTACTGTACTGTACTGTACTGTACTGTACTGTACTGTACAAGCCCTTTTCCCTGGCCTGTCTGTGTCTGTGTGTTAGGCTGTGCAACAGTGACACTTGGTGGTGAACAAACCTATCCCTATTTAGATGGGGTAAACCCTGGCCTGAGTGGTTAAAATACTATAGTCTTTCAGGTTGGCCGTAGTGCTGTAGGTAGAGCAGCCGTCGGTTCAATTCCTGACTCCTCCAGGTTGTTTTAACTGACATTGAACCTCCAACTGCTCCTCTGTGTGCTCATTTGAGCAAGGCACTGCTGCTTCAATGCAGAGGAGTCACAGATTGTGTTTTAATTCTTAAGATTCCATGCTGTATTGATGTGGCAACATTGATCAAAAATAACAATTCTTATACATTCTCTAATTGTGTAGACCTCTTGCAAATTAAGTAAAGCAGATGTTTAACAATAATTTAACTCTTGAGTGTAAAATGAAACCAAATGGACCCATAAAAATTAAAATAAAGATTGAATAAGGGTCCATTTGGTTACCAACTCCCCATCATTTAGCTGGGGACCACCTGGAGCCTCCTCAAGGATCACTGGTGGTCCCCTGACCACTGGTCAAAAAACACTGATTTAGAGTATGCAAAATGGTTACATCCGCATACTCTGAGTTAAGTGATGATTTTACTCTGTGTGTGTGTGTGTGTGTGTGTGCCTGTGTGCCGTCCGGCGGAGCCAAGCTTCGACAGAGAGTGTCAAGGGAAGTTTCTCGCTGTGAAGCCCTTGATCACCGTTACAGTGATGATTTTACTCTGTGTGTGTGTGTGTGTGTGTGTGTGTGTGTGTGTGTGTGTGTGTGTGTGTGTGTGTGTGTGTGTGTGTGTGTGTGTGTGTCTCACCATAGGCGAGGCAACCTGTTCCATGCAGCGTAGGATGAGAGCTTGGCTGTTTTCCCTGACCTGGTCCTTACCGTCACCCAGTCTGTCTATCAGAGCTGGCAGAACTGGAGGGGGGAGAGAGGGAGAGAGAAAGAGAAAAGAGGGAGGGCAGAGATGGGGGGTGGGGGGGGCAGAAAGAGAGAACGAGAGAGAACGAGAGACAAAAAGGTTAATATTTCACATCAATATTTAAAATGTAGGCATTTATCAGAGTCAATCAGACGGTCTTATGGAGAGCGACTTACAATAATAAGCATGGTAAACAGTAACACAGGATGTGCCCACTGGCGGGCCCCACCTTCACTTAATGCAGCCCCTCAGGTTAATATCAGAATACTGATATATAATTGATGACCCGCTATAATTACTCACTTAAATGTCCAATGTATTTGTATTTAGTTTATAAATTAAATAAAAAGGTTACTTTTCAGGATTCCAAATTGAAAAAGAGCTAAAGATAATTCAGGATTTCAGTTCAAATAAAAACACAAATAGCTGATCTACAAGCTCAAAACGCGTTGCAGTGCGACACGTAATAATGCAATGACAGTGTCACAGTAATATGTAATGTGTGGAAATATAGTGGCCTTCTCCATCATCAAAGTTTCCCACCCCTGTAATAACACACACACAGAAAGCAGAGAGAGTGCAGTGCCTCAGTGAACTACAGGATCACAAGGACCTAGAGAAATCTAATTAGACCAGTGGTTGGTGGTTTGTCTATTAAATCAAGTCAACTGAAGTAGTATAAACAAAACAAATGCTGCCCCCTAGTGGAACAAAAAGGGGAGGAGAAAAAAAACTCCTGCATGATGTCAACATTGGCAGCCATGAGGAATGTGGAAGGAGGATTTGAGCTTATCAGCTGTGTGTGAGTGCAAGTGTGTGTGAGAGAGCGAGAGAGAGAGAGGGGAAATTAATCCTTGAAAAGGTGAACAGAAAGAGAGAGAGAGAGAGAGAGAGCGAGAGGGGAAATTAATCCTTGAAAATGTGAACAGAGTGAAGACAGTTTTGTCAGGCCTGATATTCCACAATGTTTACTTTTGGGACTGAGCCAAGTTAAAGGTTAAAAAGGATAAAAGTTAAAAGGATAAAAACCACTTAGTTTCACCATGACCTCCCTATTGTATAGGCAGGACGAGGTTAAACCAGGCAGGAAGTTCAACGACGACCTGAAATATCTTTCTGGAATCTTAAAAAGCTCGTATATACTCGCACAAAGTCTCCGAGAGGCAGAAGTTTCAAGATCCCCCATTCTAAGTGTCTCCCCAAGTGCCTTACATCCTGTGGGAGAACAGATTTAGATTTAAACACTGCCAGGCCATGTGCTCTGGATTGTTAACAGTCTGACGCAGTACAGTATAAGTTGCTGTGCTTTTCAATGTGCGGTGGTGACTCGTTGAGAGTCAGCAAAATAAAATAAAAAGCCACGAGCGTGTTTCAGTACTGATGCCGACGCACAAAACATCAGATGACGATGTTGCTGCGTCTGGATTCTAATGTGTGAGGAAAACGTCCTCTAAAACCAGTGGCTCTCTCTTTAATAACCTTTCAGTCGAGAGTAGTGACCCCCCAAAATAATCACATTTGAACTGGGGAGTGGGGACCCCCCTCACCCTGACAAGCACTTGGAATAGTAGGAGTTGAGGCATTTGCAGTGCACTCTTTAGGTCCTATTTGACAATTTGGCCAATATTTGACAATTTTTCATAACTGCAGTATAGTTTGTTTATTACCTTTGAATCAGTAATGGTCAAAAGTAATCAATGTGCATATACTGCATCCTGGGGGTGCCGAGTGCCGACCCACAATTTGAGAACCATATATAAACTCAAATGTACATGGCACTCAAGCAAGCAAGCGCACACACTCGTTCAGATGAAATGGGAGATGACATCACTCTCGCAGATGATGAAATGGGAGATGACATCACTCTCGCACATGATGAAATGGGAGATGACATCACTCTCGCACATGATGAAATGGGAGATGACATCACTCTCGCACATGATGAAATGGGAGATGACATCACTCGCCCACTTATGTTTTGGGATAGGAATGCGTGTGTGCATGTGAAAATAAAAGTTACCACAACAGCTGGTTGCCGAGGAAACAAGGACAATGCCCGCAAACACAAATGTGACAAGGGGGGCATTGTCACAGAGAGAGAGACAATGTTACGTCATCTGCTGAAGTTAGCATCAAACGTGCACACACACACACACACACACACACACACACACACACACACACACACACACACACACACACACACACACACACACACACACACACACACACACACACACACACACACACACACACACACACACACACACACACACACACACACACACACACACACACACACACACACACACACAGTTCCACCAGACCACCACTAGTGTATACAATGTCCAGCTGGGTCAAAAAAGTAGCTAGCCAGATGTCGTGCGAGTGTACAGTATGTTTTCGTGCCTGCCTTCTACTCTTAACATTTCCATGCCTGAGGAGCTAGAGGAGGATAAGACTTTGAAAATAAGGAGCTTAACAGAATTGGAATAAGATTTCTGATTATTTTGTTTTTAAAGAAAGAAGGCCGACTGTCAACAATACACAAATGTATCAAATGTGATGTTTTGACACATACGATCTCATATCCCCATGTATCCATTATTCTGTTATAATATATAGGATGATCGGAATCACCTATTAACCCATCAAAACCAGGAAAGCATCGGTGCCGATTTAGACTGTCGTGTTGGCTATTCAAAAATAGCTATTCTTGAACATGTATGGAAAAAATGTTGAAAGTTTTAACACAAAACTTCTCTTCTGGTGGTCCCTAGCACAAAACATTTCATTACAAACTCCTAAAACACCTCAATGGAACACATAAGATAACTTGTGTAGAACAGATTTTATTTTATTTTATTTTAGGGGGATTAGCTTTTTTGCTACTCGTAAGAAATGCTCAGACGCAGTTAGAGTTGCAGAGCTCCTTATACAGACACCAGTGGTAGGCCAATCAGAAAGGATACTCGTCATCTAGTGAAAAAAGTTTGTAATATAAAAAGGTTTCAGGCAGGATATGTTCTATCTGGCAGGCAGCTGGCACTTGTGGAACACCCTGAACTTGGCTCATCTATTCCGTCAACCTTCCTTCGGTTCCTTTGTTGGATATTTTCAGTATGAGAGCCCGATGCCTCTGGCCTGGCCAATGGCTGCACTCCTCCTTTTGACTGATGTGTGTGAATGAAACGCCTGGGGCCAATGAGAGGTCTCGGTTACGTCAAAGCCCTGCCCTTTTTAAAGAGATCGTCTCGTTTCACTTCCACCGAATGAGTGCTGCCGGGCAAGACGCGCAAGGTTGTGCGTGCACGCACACACTTTATATTGCCATGGATCAATTGCTAATTAGTCATTATGCTCTTGTGTGTGTGTGTGTGTGTGTGTGTGTGTGTGTGTGTGTGTGTGTGTGTGTGCAGACATGTAACAAGGAGAGGATAGCAACACAGAGAAAAAGAAACAGAGAGAGGGAGAGCGGGCAGAGGAGAAAAAGAGAAAGATTCCAGAGCTGACAGCCATGACTTTAGAGAGATGTCACACACGCACACACACAGTTACATAGCCTAAACCCAGTTGTGTGTGTGTGTGTGTGTGTGTGTGTGTGTGTGCGTGCGTGTCAAGAGGAAGAGGCTGGTGATAATGATGACAACCGGTGACACCTGCCACAGGGCGCATACAGTAGGGGGCCAAAAACTTGCATAACACTCAAAAAACACAAACATACAATGGTGTCCGAAGCAGCACTACGTATGTGCATGAGGTCATGTGTGTTATTAGGCGTGGTTTCAGGGGTGCGTAATGGGGTGACCTACAGTACAGCACCGCCACCACACAGTGACAGACCATTTACACGCTAATGGGGTGACCTACAGCACCGCCACCACACTGACCATTTACACCCTAAATATAGAGAGACTAAGAGATAAAGAATAGCCCAGAGAGAGAGAGGAGGGGGGGGGACGACGACCAGCCCATGCTGCTGCTGATGTGTCTTAGAGGAAGGACAAAGTTGAAGTGAGACTAGAGAGTTGTGGGGGCACGGAAGTCACAACGCAATGAATGGACTAGTGTACAACCACACACAACTGGGTTTAGGGTGTGTGTGTGTGTGTGTGTGTGTGACATCTCTCTAAAGTCATGGCTGTCAGCTCTGGAATCTCTCTTTCGCCTCTGCCCCCTGTCCCGCTCTCTGTTTCGCTCTCTCTCCTCTCCTTGTTACTTGTCCACACACACACACACACACACACACACACACACACACACACACACACACACACACACACACACACACACACACACACACACACACACACACACACACACACACACACACACACACACACACACACACACACACACACACACACACACACACACACACACACACACACACACACACACAGCTTAGACCAACAATGCAGAAGGCACGGCTCAAGAGTAGTTACGTCAAAAGTACAAATACCTCCAGACTCTGAACAACGGAACACATTGTGAAGAAAGCTTCTAAAGTGTGCCGCACTGCCGCTCACTCAGCACTGTGTGTTCACTCTGGAACTCTAGTTAAAAGCTAAATGCATGGCCTGGAACTACACAGTAAAACATACCTAGTGACAGTTAAACTCTCCATCCACTTTACTTTTCCTGTCAATCTACCATGTGGATTTTACCTGCAAAAGTCAACCTTGTGGACAATGTGGTTGAATTGGCTTGTAACGACTCACTCAACTCACGAT
Organism: Protomyctophum parallelum; assembly: GCF_964188405.1. Classification (NCBI taxonomy): domain Eukaryota; kingdom Metazoa; phylum Chordata; class Actinopteri; order Myctophiformes; family Myctophidae; genus Protomyctophum; species Protomyctophum parallelum. The sequence goes on along the minus strand of NC_139697.1, from coordinate 12,154,028 downwards.
ACGATTCAAATCACGATACAAAGATGTTATGTTGCTATAGTATATCCTGTACGTACAGGATCCGCTCATCCGGCTACTGAATCCAACAAGAATCCAAAGGTGGGTTTCCGTCTTGAAGGGTAAAGCTCAAACCACACCACAGGGTCGGGTTGGGACAAAGTGTTTAAGGTAAACCACACCAATGCAACTCATTGAGTTGCAATGAGTTGCATTGGTGTGGTCTACTTTAAAAACGTTTTGTCCCAAGTTAGGACAAAACGTTTTTTTAAGGTAGACCAGCAGCACTGTTTATATACCATAGGATAGGTCAAGTAATGTGACGCATCACCGCCACAAATAGTCCTACAGCATTATATAAGTATGCACTTCTGCATACCTCAGGTACAATTACTTGGATTCATGAACATTGCATGAGACGTGCAGTGTCTGTCAGCGAGAGACGAGAGAGTGAGAGAGAAAAGCAGAGATCCAGGCAGAGTTCCACTGCAGGTCGCTCGTGTAAAGGTTTACAGACAAGACGGACAGAACTGTTTTTATCTATAAAACGTTTAGAGGTTTAATAGGTAGGTCTATCAGGTTGGTTGGAATGATTTAAAACACAGTCATTTAGTTTTGGAATCGCAATGGCAAGCATTCTCGCTACAAGGAAATGTCGGCTCAGCATAGCAGCGCATCGCAGCAAGGGCAGAATCCATTTCTTCCGGCCGATGCACCGGCCGGTAAGCACCGTCGGCCGGTCCGTAGGTGCGTCGGCCGGTCCGTGATTATGTCGGCCGGTCCGTGATTAGGTCGGCCGGTCCGTGATTACGTCGGCCGGTCCGTGATTACGTCGGCCGGTCCGTGATTACGTCGGCCGGTCCGTGATTAGGTCGGCCGGTCCGTGATTATGTAGGCCGGTCCGTGATTAGGTCGGCCGGTCCGTGATTAAGTCGGCCGGTCCGTGATTGAGAGGCGGTCCACCCCAGGAGGTTAGACGGGACAATAGTCCGATACGGGAGGGGAGGTGCGTGCGTGCGTGCGGGGGTAAATGTGTCAAGTCACGTGACCACTGGCTGTGCTACGAATATGAATTATTATTATTATAGCTAACTTAATACTTCCTGCTGTAAAACACCCAATCATATCGTTATCTTTCTTCATATAATTTTTTTTTTCTGCTCTCGTTGCAAAAGACCGCCTCCCAGTGGAACGTTTCTTTAAGGTAAGTCACGGCTTTCTAATAGTCTAGGGGTCTGTGCAAATGCCTCTCGATTTATTGCTCCGTGTGGCACCTGGTTCGGATCCCGCTCATGGCAAACTTAAAAACTTTTATTTTATAATGTTCCTTCGTAGCCTTTATTGTGTATGGACACAATAGCTACATTTTAGACTGTATCATTATTGTATATTATATTTAAAAAAATAGCCGTATTGAATTAATACATATTTAATTATTTGATAGGCAGGCAGGCAGGCAGGCAGGCAGACAGACAGACAGACGCGCAGACAGACACGCAGACAGACAGACAGACAGACAGACAGACACCAGGCAGGCAGGCAGGCAGGCAGACAGGCAGGAAGGCAGACAGACAGACAGACAGGCAGGCAGGCAGACAGACGACAGGCAGACAGACAGACACGCAGACAGACTGTCTGTCTGTCTGTCTGTCTGTCTGTCTGCCTGCCTGCCTATCAAATAATTAAATATGTATTAATTCAATACGGCTATTTTTTTTAATATAATATACAATAATGATACAGTCTAAAATGTAGCTATTGTGTCCATACACAATAAAGGCTACGAAAGAACATTATAAAATAAAAGTTTTTAAGTTTGCCACGGTGCTTACCGGCCGGCACGTCGGCCGGAAGAAATGGATTCTGCCCTCCCTCGCGCATCGCATGAAACAAACACCTCACCATTCAAAAACGTCCCCTCATCATGGAACCTATTATCTTAAACATATTAAACAAATTCTAAGTTAACTGACGATAGATTGATGAGCCAAACATAATATATGATGAATTTAAAGGTTCAACTTCCAGCCGCCATGAGTTAACATTATTGCTGACTATTGCTGCTGATTACACTGAGCCTCACTGATTCCGTCTATTATGATAAACTTTTCATTTCATATCGCACCATATGCACTCGTAGGCCTAGAACTTAGGTCACCAGAACAGCACGAACAGAGAAAAGAAAGTTAAAAAAAAGTAATACCAAAAAGGTTTACTGCGGTAATGAACCTGATACCGCGGTATGCGTTACATACCGGCGGTATGGCGATATTGCCCTAGTCCCAACCTGACCCTTTGGTGTGGTTTGGGCTTAAAAAACCCAAACAGGGTTCCCCTTTTCCAGACAAATTTCTATCTCTTATTTTTTTACGTGCCCTCTGCTGTTTGCATCACGATTCAAGTTGTGATTTAATCGTGATTTAAATTGTCACCGGTGTGACTCGATTTTAATCGATTATGATGATATTGTTACATGACTGTGATGTAACCTGACAAATATACCTAACATTGATACTCTGCTGATGCTATAACTCATGTACAACGCAGTGACACAAGTCTGTAACTGACAGCGTATTAAAACCAACTGGACCCTTATAGGTCTGTAACTGAGAGTGTGTCGAAACCAAATGGACCCTTAAGGCTCTGATGCTCGTTTCCACTTGTTCACATCACCCGTTTCAAAACAAACATACCTGTACGTCGTCCACTGCCATGAAAGTCAGAAATATAAAGCGGTTACCTTTCTCATTCTGGACGGTCTGTGCGGAGCGTCAACGCTCCCAAATTGAACTGAGCTCTGAAAGACGCTCCCACAGGTTTTGACGCACTCACTGCACCGGATGCCTCCGCTGTGGCTACAGCCAATGTAAACAATGGGTCGGACGCAAGGAGCGGATGACACCGTCAGCCTTTACGGGTCCATTTAGTTCCATTTTTACACTCTTCAGGGTTCAATTCACACAGAGGATTTTACAGTGTTGATAGGGGCGCTGTGAGGCACTTTGAGCTTGTAGATAGTCTATTTTCACAATATTTATCTGTGGAACCGAGTTAAACTATATGTAATGCATCACGTCCTACAATTCCAAGTGCTTGTCAGGGTGGGGATCCCAGTACAACGATGATGGGGGGGGGGGGGGGGGGGGGTTGCGGCCTGAAAATGATTAGAATCACTGCTATAGAGAATAATTTATTCTCCGATATAGAGGTGTGTGTGTTGCGTCATTAAACCAGTTTAGACAAGAGAGGGTGTAGCAACAAGCAGACTCGTCCAAACTGTGACGAGTAAAACGCTGATCACTGCATTTTGAAGGTAGGCTAGAAACCAGGTTTCTCCGTGTTAATAAAGGCTGGATGATGATGCCAGGTCTCACCTGTGCCCAGGTGTCCCTTGAAGCGTTCCCCTAAGCGGTCGACGAACGCCCCGCAGATGTCTATTCCCACAAGAACCACCTGCAGGAGACACGACAGAAAGATGGAGAAAGAGAGACATGGTTAATGTGGGGTCAACATCAGACAGTTTGGCCGTTTCACGTTAATACCAATGTTGGTCCTGGATCTTCTTCCACCGTGATGCTGGTGGTAGGAGGTGTGGCAGCCTGGCAGGAAGACGGTACAGTTCAGCAGAACAGTGTTAACCCTATATCGTAACTGTCGGGGCAGAAACCGCATATCTCCAGATTTAAAAATGTTTCTTTTTGTAAATTAATGCCCTGCAGCGTCACACAACAAAAGCATAAAAAGTAGCAGATGTACAAGCTCGAAACGTGGTGCAAAGCGACGCGTTTTGAGCTTGTAGATCTGCTACTTTCGCCGCTTTTGAATTGTGAATCGTGAAAAGTAACAGGTTTGTATCTTTCGGTTTCCACCCGACAGAGACGATACATTACCGTGTTGACCGGGTCAGGCTGGATTCTGTACCTGATCCTCAACACCTCAACACCAAACCTCTTGGACTAAAATAGCAGACCTGCATGTGATTTTAGATTGGCTAATGACATGCGCAGAATAGGAAGGCTACTAGGCTAGGATCCGTGTGATTTAAACCCACAGTCCGAAACGTATAGATCCATAAACGGTATATGGAGCATTTCTATATCCATAGTCTTCCTCCAGAGTGCTAGTTGACGATGTGCATTTCATTCACCCACTCACACAAACACACATTGACACACCACAAACAAATACAATGGAGGCTGGAGTTCAACCATGCAAAGCACCAACCCCTGCTCATCAGGAGAGGTTAGGGCCTAGGGGTCTAGTGCCTTGCTCAGGGTCAGGGACACTTCCACGGATCATAAGGACCCTATACTTCCATGTTAACAGCCAGCTACTACACCCTCGGGTCCAATGACACATGTGTTGCTATTGATACCATAACAAGCCTTGGGGAGGTTTCCCTCCCCAAGGCTTTGATCACATTATAGAAATGCCACAGTCGTTTATTTTTTACGATGGCTGTAGCCGTTGTGTGTATGGTACAATGTTGGGCCTGTGGGGGATGATGAGGTTATGAATCTGATACGCGGTCGGCAATGTGTCTGTGAGTGTGTACGTCATGTTGCTGAATGCTTTGTAGACGTGCTTTGTGCCATCATCATTCATGAGTGACAACACCTTCTCTCATCTTCCCCTACCACCAATGCTACCGTTGCACTTAAAAATATTTTCACGGGGGGGAAAAATAGAATAAGTTCGCCGAGTTCACTCGTTTAAGTGGGTGCCAGCCAGCACACAGCCAGAGAAATGGGTTCCTTTCCAAGTCCACTGGGGATTAGATCATGTCACTCTTTAAATGGGTTCCTTTCCAAGTCCACTGGGGATTAGATCATGTCACTCTTTCATGCTCTCATGCATCTTAATCACTTCTACTCGTGTGAAACAGACTTGAGTTGCAGCTGTACTTTATCATCTTGAATCACATTACGCAAAATCAATCTTTTTGCCCAAAATAGCCCAACAAGCTCGCTTGTACATATTAGAATAAACGTCTCTCATTGTGTATTCTGTTATGGTTATGGGCGGCTATTTTAGAATGCCAAATATAATGTATTATTCTATATTTGTCAATCTACAGTCAACACTAGAGGCACTTTTCACAGCATCAATGTACTCATTCTGACTCCAACTGCAGTTGTCAATCTAACAGCTGACCTGACTTCTACATGCTTACCATCACTATGGCAGCGAATGTGTACTTGTGTAACTATTTGTGTGTCGCCCTTATCTTTAGCGAAGATCCTTCCTTATATGACCATAGTCTCTCTGTTATAGTGGGCAATAAGAACCGTCTGGGATTGGGGTTGGGGAGGCTTGCGCCCGGAGGGGCTGCCGGAATAGGCGAGGCGGCCTGTTCCTTACTCTCCGTGTGCCGCTACTCTGCTGAATCTTCTTAATAAAATCTCAACACTTCATCTTTGGAAGATTATTTAATCTACTGGTACAACAATTCTTAGTAAAGAACATAGTTGCCATATGGCCTGGGCCATATATTATACACAACTCCAATATGTCAAGTCAACAATGTTTTTGAGTTGTACTACCCGACCTGCGGTCAACGGGTCCTCCCAACAATGACTAAGTAGGCCTCAGCCAAGCTGCACCTTAGAGAAAGCACTTCCTCCGTTCACTTAATAAAACACTATTCATCAAGACACCATTGTTGGATTGTTTTCTTTCCGCCTGGCCTTATATTTCCAGTGAGACATGAGTAGGGAAGTGAAACGGGGCATGTGACATTTGTGCTTGTATTGTATCATCATCATGGACTCCCTCCCTGTCCCTCAACTCATCCCCATCCAACTGACCATGGACCTGTGGGGAGTCTGCTGGAGACTGTAAATGTAAAAAGGCATTTAATTGCATAGCAGACATGACGTCCACATACCAGCTGTGACAGTGTAACAGGAAACATATTCCAGAAATGGTTGGAACCGATTCCGGTTCGTCAATATTGGATCAGGTTCCGAAACCCAACCCTAGACTGGATCAGACCTCAGGTCCATCATCGTCAAATGATAAAAGACAGGATATTAAAAAGGGTATCTTTGAAAAACAAAGAAAAGGTCCCACATCAGGACAGACAAATCATTGTCTGTCCTGATGAAGGTCTAATCGACCGAAACGTCGACCTAATAAAGAGCAACATTTTGGCAAGTGTCTGACGGTGTGCGGGACCTTTTTTGTTTTTCCCAAGATACCCTTTTTAATATATGCTCTATCGCCCTATGCACCCGTCACTAGCCTTCTGAGGTGTGCATCAGCCTTTTGCTGAGGATATAACTGGATGTTCTGCGCTGATGAACCGTGTCCACGGTCAAGTCTGTTTAATTTATAGGGTACCAAATCATAGCATAGTTGTCTCATGACAGTTTTCATATAGAGCAGGTCAACAGACTCAACACCATACTCTTACAGAGACCCAACAATTCCCGCCAGCACTTGGCAACAGCTGAAAGGAAAAACTCCCCTTCAACGGGAAGACACCCGGCTTGAACAGACCCCAGGCTCTAGGTGGGCGGCCAGCCATCTGCCTTACCCAGTTGGAGAGAGATAGAGATAGAGAGAGAGAGACAGACAGAGAGAGACAGAGAGAGACAGAGAGAGAGAGACAGACAGAGAGAGACAGACAGAGAGAGACAGAGCGAGACAGAGAGAGAGACAGAGACACAGAGGGAGAGTGAGAGTGTGTGTGTGTGTGTGTGTGTGTGTGTGTGTGTGTGTGTGTGTGTGTGTGTGTGTGAGAGAGAGAGTGAGACTGAAAGAGAGAGAGAGAGAGAGAGTGAAGAGAGAAGCTAGCTATAATTTATGAAGTACATTTCAATGAAATAAAGGAAATCGAAGGAGATCCACAAGGGAACGGCTGTGGCCATGCTGTGACGTCATATATGACTGTATGACACACCTATGAAGTATGACTCCATATTTAGGCCAGGTTTAGGGCCGCTCAGAGCCCCTGTTGGCTTCCAGTAGAACATGCACTTTCGTTGCTGTCGAGGCAGAAACCTTTTATGTCCGTATTTTAACTTTTTTTGTGTTTTTTCCGTAAATTAACGCCCTACTTGATCATTCACAAAAGCATCGAAAGTAGAAGATCCACAAGCTCAAAACGTGGTGCAAAGCGACACGTGTTGAGCTTGTCGATCTGCTACTTTTTTATTTGAATCCTGAAAAGTGTTTTGGACATATGAGGTTTCAACCCAACAGAGAGTCAATTATTTCAAAATGTACAACAAAGGAAGAATAGTGCAGCTGCACCAGAGACACATACTGTACAGAGTACAGACACACTAGAAGAGGGCTAGACTTCTGCTCTGCAAAAGACAAAATAACGCAATCTAATATTTTATTTATTTTAGCTGCCTCTCCACCCTACTCGCCTCCTGTTGCTCACAGGGTGCAGAGAGTAGAGTACCGCAGAGAGGCAGCGCAAAACCACCAGCTATTTACTTCGCTCGAAAAAAGCCTGTAGTCGGATTTCAGTAAATAAAGACATCAAGCATAAGGGTACGATTGTATTGTTTTTTATTGTAATGTATTTTTGTTATGATATGGATCTCCCTTGGGTCTGAAATAAATAATTGATTGAAGATTCAATATGCGTTTTGGTCCTAAAGTACGGTGATGTCACCTCTAATGTCACATCACCTCGAAAATGTACAGGTCGACAGCCCTATGTCGTGAGTCGTGACTAAGTCACTAACATCACTAACAAACTGTGTGTGTGTGCGTGCGTGCGTGCGTGCGTGCGTGCGTGCGTGCGTGCGTGCGTGCGTGCGTGCGTGCGTGCGTGCAGAAGGGAGTTTTTCCACAGCGTGGTTGATTAGTATCAGATCCCATGCAGCTCCTGGAATGCTTATGTTGGCAGCACGGCTCGCCGGCGGTTCACAGAAAGAAAATCCCTGAAAACATCATTCCCTCTGCTCTGTCCCCTACAGACTACACAGCAAAGCCTTTTCCCTATTTTAGTCATGAGAGAGAGGAGGAGAGACGAGCCAGGTAACCACAGACAGAGAGAAGAGAGACGATGAAGAGAAGAAAGACCAAGACAGGCCAAGAAGAGAAAAGGCAGGAGGAGGCCGGGGGGAGGAACTGGAGAAAGAGTCATCCTGGATTAGAAACATGAGCTCCGGGTCGATATGATGATGACTCCACCATACTGACCTCATTTATGATGGGAGGGAGAGAGAGAGAGAGAGAGAGGCAGCAGGAGGGGAACAGGGCGAGGGGAAAAGGAGGCGAGGTACGCAGGATGAGGAGACGGATGGAGGAGAGAGGACAGAGAATGGCAAGAGGACAAGAAGGGAGGAGGACAGAAGTGTGGAGCAAGAGAGCGAGATTGAAGGGAAACATTAAACATTGTGCTCATGACCATAATTATGTTCAGAGAGAGAGAGAGAGAGAGAGAGAGAGAGAGAGAGAGAGAGAGGTGCTTAGAGTAGTTCACCCAAAACATTACTTATTTTCTATCAATTACACACATCAATGACAATCACATACCCATGAAGCCTTCTGAATTCATTGTGTTTCCCGAGCCAATCATTTGATGACCGGGAGGCTCGGTCTGGGTGAACCTTTAACCCATTTTGGGCAGAAACCCCTTTTGGTGTTTTAAACAATGTTATAATTTAGCTATTGAAAAATAGCAGATCTACAAGCTCATAGCGCGCCACTACGAGCTTGTAGGTCTGCTATTTTTGAAAAATCGTGAAAATATTTATTTCAGAAAACTGGAGGATTTAGAAGATTGTTTTTAATTTTGAGGTCAGGCCTAAATGGGTTAATGTGCACTCTTTAATGTATGGCTTTGTCATTGTCACACACTGAAAGTATCTTATCTCGCGCTGTAAGCTTGTAGATCAGCTATTTTCAGCATGTGACAGCGGCATACGATAAAGTATATGAAAAAGGCTAAGGGCTAGGAAAGACACAAGAAGCTGTGGTTGTTGTCGTCGTCCGGCGAGAATAAGCGAAGAGAGGCGGTTCTGTTCCGCGGTCGAACCCAGCGACTTATTAGGAACAATGAGCGCAGACAGACAAATGTAAATAATAAATATAGAGCTGCTGGAGGAAGCATTAATTTCTACCATGATTCATTCGTCCAAAAATATCCACACACAGATGGGGAAATGTGGGCATGTATTTACTACTGTGTCAGAGAGGGGGAAATTATTCACCCGAATGACCATCTGCGCTCGCCGTTGCTTCTCCTTAACCTTTTGTGCAGGCGTCCGATTTCAGAAAATTAAGATAATAAAAACAAAATGTCACAGAATATAACTATAACTGCAGATAAGGTTTAAGGCACTGAGACACGGTCCACACACACAGTCTTACAGCCCCATGATCGCGCGCACACACACACACACACACACACACACACACAAACCCATACATATCATCAGTGGCTCAGTTGGAGTGTGTGTCACACTGTGATTCAGCGCCAGTGACCTTGCCGACCTTGGTGTGAGTCTGTGATTGAGTGTTGGGTTGCTGGCCAGCCGGCCAGGCAGCAGCAGCAGCCTAACGCACAAAAGACTGAGTGTAAATTTAACAGAATGTAAAAAAGGGCCCCTCACCATTTCGCAGTGTACACTGCAGACACGCGCACGCACACGCACACACACACACACGTGCATTGTAACCTGGTGCTGTGCTGAGCTTCACCTAAAGAAACCCAAGTGGATTTTTTTTTCACCGTACCCTCAATGAATAAGGGCTTTGAGAGGAACTTAAGCGCTGTGTGTGTGTGCATGAGGGGCTTAGCAGCACTTTAATGCGCATACCATGTACCGGCACCCACTGGCTTTCTGGAGGGGCTTAAGGAGCTCATGAGTTTAAAAGACGAACGCTGAATTCAAGACGACAACAAACAAAAAAACTACGTGAGAGACCATGAAAAGCAAACAGAAGCCTGCCTTACTGAGGCCATGAAAGGGTAGATTGCTTAATTGCTTAATTATGTTTGCGCAGCAATTCAGAAAACAAATATCTTTTCATGATGTGGAACAAAGACAGGCATTCACACATGTTGGTGAACTACATTAACATGATCCGTTTGTCATTTAAACCCCTCCAACAGCAAAGCAAAGTCCAACATTTACCAAGTCATGATGTCATAACCATGGTATGGATGGATCGTTTCAACGATGTAGACAAACTGATTCACTAAAGGATGACAAAAGGTATGTACAAAAGTAGCATATACAAATGACAGCAACCATAGCACCCCTCCAACACACGTCCATCAGCAACACATCATGGATAAGATACAACACCAAACTAGGGTTGGGATCATCCAGAACCGGAGGAACCAGATCCAACACAGAGGAACCAGAATCGGTTCCATCACATTTTTGGAACCGATTCAGTGTCACACAACTGTCAGCTGGTATGTGGACATCATATCTGTTATACTAATTACAATACTGGACTGGTGGTTCTTAAACTCTGAGTGTACAAATGGAACCAAATGGACCCGTTACAGACCTGTAAAGGGTCCATTTGGAACCCCCTAGGAATCGTGAAATTAATCGGACCGTTAAGAGGGAATCGACTGGAATCGTTAACATCCTAAAAGGATCCCAAATTGTTTTATAGTACCCTGTATGATGATTTGAGGGTTCCACTGTTTGAGGTAACGCAACAAAGAAATCCTGATCTATTCTGGGAAGATGATGGACAGAAGTTGGACTGGTTATTTAATTATTATTATTATTATATTATTATTAGTAGTATTTAGGACAGCCCAGTTTGTTTCTAGAGCCTGGAGTAGAAGACAATCCCAGCTCTTCTCTTCTCCTGTCACAGGCTTAATGGTGTATTTTATTTTATGTTGTATATTATGTAATCTGCCTCGTAAGGATCTGGAGTGTCAGTTTGGTATTCACTTGATCATTGTTTGCAAACCGTCATGTCGGTTTATTGTAATTGTAAACTGTAAAAAGTGTCCTGTAAGTCCATATGGGCTGGGCTTCTTCGGAAGCATGACACTTAAATAAAGAATCAATCAATCAATCAAAAATCCAACCCTACGTTAAACACACTGTTCATAAATGAAGTATATATCCGTCTAACCACCCATCCAAAGGCCTGGGGGGAAAAAGGATGCCTGCTTTTAAAAGAGGTCAGGCAGTTTGTTCCAGAAACGAGTAAGACCTTAAATCAGCAAAAACATCAGACCGATGGCCGGCCGATAACAGTAGGGGTCTCATTGGGGCGGTCATCTGCTGGGTGTGTGCATATTTTGGGGTGCAGTCAGAGCTCACAGGAGCAGTCAGCAAAGCAGGTCGGCAACTGAGGTCGGTCAAGTTCAAGCCCATTGGCGATTCGGCGCACGGTTGAGTTTTCATGTGTGAAAAGGGGGTGGGGTGGAACAAGTTCAGCAGCTGCATTTTTACAACATCTGGTTGTTGTTCATCATGAAAGCCATAGTAATACACAGATATGAAAACTATACTAAGTGCATGTAGGGCAGGCTTATATCCAACTTCTTTACTTTACCGTCCGTGACAGTGTTTGCTTGTGGACGATAAACGGGCAACAACATGTAATGTTTTAAATTCAGTACTCGTTCATATTCCCTGAAGATTGCCTGTGTGACACAGTCATAGATTAGGTTGACAGTCGGGCAGGATCCACTTAAAAACAACTTCTATCTCAACTTCACAGACGGATATTCAATATGAAGCTTAAATAAAGATGGTTGTTTTCTCCGCACATTCTTTCTGAGATAAAGTAGGCATAGGTTTTTGTAGATAATCACTCCTAATAGGCTATGCTATGTTTAACTTTAAATCAAATGCACTGTAGTAGGCTGATAGTCTCAGCATGAGTGTTAGCCTATAACCTTATATAAACCCATTACCAAAAGCATCATGAAAACATACCTTCAAAGTTCACCAGAGAACCACCGAAAGAACAGACACACTTATATGGTAAATGGTGCATTTCTATAGCGCCTTTATCCAAGGCGCTTATCGTATAGATTGTGCATTATATTCACCCATTCATACACCGATGACGGAGGAAACAATGCAAGGCACCAACCAGCACATCGGGAGCAATTAGAGGTTCAGAGTCTTGCTCAAGGACACATCGACACCAACTCTGGGGGAGCCCGGGTTCGAACTGGGAACCTTGCAGTTGCCATCCAGCCACTCTACCCCTGAGCCACCACCACCCCTGCCTCAATTTATACAGTACCAGTACTTTACTGTGCACTGGTGTTGCACACCACAACAGCTCACGCAGCACATAACAGCAAACAGCGCAACACATTGTGAGCTTGTAGATGTGCTGCATTGGGCACCGGTGCATAAAGACATAACTCAGGCTTCATGAGATGCATAAAGCTGTGTCATACACCCTCCACTCCACCTGCTGTGATGAGCTGGACTAGTTCCTCAGGATGGGTCACCTCTCTCCCACAGCGGTCCACCAGCCAGGTGGCTTGTATTTATTATCATAATGCATACATGTCTTGTGTCCATCTATGTAAATCGTGCCATCTGTGTTTTGTTTTGTTTTTTAATGCCAACAGTTGGTTTGCATTTATTATATGAGCTCCAGTCGACAGACGCTAAGTTTTATTTATTGCCTTGAAAAATTGTGTTTGTTTGAGCTGGCTCGAGTTGGCTTTGTGCGAGGCTTAAAAGGTCTTTGAGGAAAATGAACGTGGAATAATTTCCTGGGCCCTGGTAGGGGCGGGCCTGCGACACTCTATAGGACAGGGGTTGACACCAAGGTCTCAGAGGAACTTGCCGATTGGGCAAGTACAGGACTACAGGTCATGTTTTACTTGCCCAAATGTCATGCCCACCTGCCCGAAAAGTAAAGTTTCCATTATAAAATGATAGGAAAAATGTAGAACAAATGAATTAATGTTAAATCCAATCGATATTAACTGCCGAGTGTTGACAGAAACATCACACTTGTGTGAAGTGAGGGGCACTCTTATCATCACATTCCATGCTCAGCCAATCAAATCATCACAAAAGTCATTCCGGACAATCACTTTTAGCGTCTTCACTTTTCTCTTCATGTGTACTTTGCTCAGCCAATCAAATCATCGCTATGGGGTGATCAGCCAATCACAAGCCAATGTTTGTGTTCACACAGACGACAGACCCACATAGCTTTTTGAGGGGCTGGCGCCCGTCAAAAACCAGTATGACTGAAACAGCTAGTTGGAAAAAAGGTAACATTGTTCTTCAAATTCAATGAACCTTTTATTTACTTGCCAGTTGCCACAGGCAGTTGGGCAACCGTTAAGTGTCAATACCTGAGGTATTTTGGCCCATAGCGACTATATGTATCCAGTTTAGTTACAGTAAAAAAGTATTGGCAGACCACTACCTGGTGATCTGAGATTTGTGATTGTTCCTACAGGACCAATTCAAGTATAAGCTCCCAGATCAACGCGGCATGCCAGACTTTTAAACAGCCTTAACAGCTGCCAACGGCAGCTAAATATGAAAACGAGACCTGTTCTACAAAACACTGACGTTGCTGATGACAGTTTAAGTTATCCAGCCGATTTCAGCAACATCCAGCAGATTGAATTCGGTCGACAAGGTCACAAATATCTGGAACAACATTTAGTCAAGGACACCCTGGTATTAAATTACTGGCCGAGATCAAAACCAGGTGCCCCCCTCTATCTGCAGATCTGTCAATAATTAGATAGCGCCAATACATCGGTACAAGCCTAGCCTCTACAAAGAAAACACAGAATCCTTGACATGAGGGATTTTGGATCCTGCTGGATCTTAGAGATAATACACTTCTAATGAGTTGACAGCTAGCCCAAATGCTTATTGTCTCTGTGCCGTACAATCTGCACACGCTACTGTAACAGACGGTGATGGAGAGCCTCATCCTCCTTTGGGAGACGTGAGACAGACCGGATGCCAGTGGGAGGAGGCTGGGACTTGGCCACCGACTGACTCTCGCAGTAGATTCCATCCTGGAGCGCTCCAGTCACAGTGCACAGTCATCTGGCCTGCCTGTTCTTGACAGAGCAGTAAAAGCAGCAGCCTGCAATATTAATGTCTGCTGCGCTGTGCGCGTGCGTGCGTGCGTGCGTGCGTGCGTGTGTGTGTGTGTGTGTGTGTGTGATATGCATAGAGTGCACCATGAAGGTGAGAGGGCTGCAGTGAGAGTGAATGCTGGAAGAAAGACAGGAATACACAGGGGAGTAGTTTTAAGAGGATGACAGACTCCCCAGAAGGATCAGAGGCAGATGAGGGAAGGCTCGGAACAGAAAGGAAAGGAGAAGGCACTACATCGATATTTCCTGCACAACGAAAAACTGTAGAACTGTGGTGTGATACTCCTCCAGACACTAGCATTTTGTGAGTCACTATTTCAGCATATTTGAGCTGTCCACTCCCCTCTGGAGTCTGGCTGTGCCCAATCTGTCGCCCTGCAGCCCTCCACTCTCTCTGAATCTAGAATTCTGCATCCCATCCCCGTTCCTCTTCTCTCTCTCCATCCCCCCAGGCCCCAGATGCTGACTCAGCATATTCTTCAGACTCCCTCCCATTCAGCTAGAAGACAACCTTTATCACCACAGATAGAAGTTTATGGAAGAGAAGGGTTATACATACTGGCCCCAGAGCTGTACTAACTAAACACCCGATATGTCTGTCTGACTCAGAGTCCACTGTCTGGCTGACTGTAGTCAAAAAACATTGTCCTTGGCTTTATGACGTCTGTCTGTTGTGTTATTAATGCAACAAAGCATTTTTTTGCGGGAATCTCACACCTGCCAATAAGCCTTGAATAAGGTGTGATGTAAATGGTGCATAAATATATATATAGATCTTTTATCCAAAGCGCTTTACATAGATTGTAATGCAGTCACCCATTCATACACCGATGGCAGAGGAAACCACGCAAGGCACCAACCTGCACATCGGGAGCAATTAGGCGTTCAGCATCTTGTTCAAGGACACCTCGACACTAACTCTGGGGGAGTCCGAGTCTCCGAGATAGAACTGGGAACCTCACGGACCGTCAAGGTTCCCATCGGGCTGTTCTACCGGCCACTCTACCCCTGAGCCACTGCCGCACAGCCGTCTGCCAATGGGGAAGGCAACGGGATGAAAGACACACTGGTGGTTCTACATTTCACTTCAGACAGCTGTGGCCTGGTGGTGTCTCAATGAAGCCTACATTATACTTTGTCATAAGACATGTTGCTCGTTAGTACTTCGGCTATTTTTGTTCAAGTGACACCAACGCGTCTTATGACAGATTATAAATGTACCATGACAATGCACAGAAACACCACAACCCAGAAAGAGATTCACTTATATTATAGTAATGAGTGGTTGTTGATTTGCAAGAAGTTCAGCAGCTTATGATAATGGTGTGCACACACAGAACTTCGTCAAACTACTTTTCTTGACCACTGCTTGACTGGTGCTCCATCTGTCATCACAGACCGCCTTCATTATTCTCATCTCTCATTGAAGATGTTTTCATAGTCTTGCTGAGTTGACCACATAACACCAGTAATGTCAAGTCAGTTTAAAAATAATTCCTGCAGTTCAATTGCAGCATGCCTTGGAAAGGAGAGGAAAAAAACTAAACAAAAACAAACGAGAATCAGAATGTTTAGTCTGAGTCCAGATCAGCAAGATATCTTCTGGCAAGAAAAGGTCAACATTCCATTCCTATGATATGAAACGCAGCCCAGCGCAAAGAAGAAAGCATGAAGAGAAAACAAGAGAGATGGATGATGAAGACAGAGATGGATTGACAGTGAGAGAGAGAGGGAGAGAGAGAGACCACCTCCAAACAATGAGCTTGTCTTGACCCCTCCCCCACAACCACGCTCCAGTCTGGGCCTCTGACAATGGCTGGCTTCTCTCAAAACACACGCAGTCAGACGCACGCTCACATTCACAACCGTCTGATCCAAAACAAAAACATGCCCCCCCTCCCCTCCAAACAATGCACAGAAAACGCCATGCACTTGATTTAGTAACTATGCTGCTAAACTTCAAAACGACTGCTCTTTATGTAAAAGGATTGGATGGATCATGGTGTTCTTTCAAAAAGGACAAACGTACTGGATCTGTGTGCCGCTTATGGGTGAGAAAGAATGATAATTCCTCAGGCTGAAAATCAGGACCGTTTGAATCAGATTAGCAGAATTTTGAGATAAGACTGCCCTTCGTGCTGCTGATGGCAGATGGTTTTGGTCTAAATGAGCAGCCAGGAAGAGTAGAGAAGACTTGTGAGTGACTGGAACAAAATTATATTTCCACTAAAGGGGAAATCTGCACCTCCCTTCTGTTCTGCTCATTCATAACTTGGTAATAATTCATGAACCATGCAGAGCGATGCTGCAGTGTCTGTCCGGCGCACAGGAAAAAGTCATGGGTGCAAATTTAACACCCGTACAGGGTCTACAAATGGACCCTCAAGAGTTACTGATCCATCATGGTTCCTACCTCTGGTCCATAGCGTTATGGACCAGAGCTAATGGTTCATCTGGATTCTGGCCTGAATTAATTCCTTGAATCCTTCCTCAACTCACCTTGAAGTTGCTGGAGTTCACCCATCCCGTCAGCTCGTCCACGGTCTTGTCCAGCCGCGGTTTGTCGTGCTCCACGTCCGGCGACCGCTGCGGGTCCTGCAGGTAGTCGATGAGGTCCTGGCCGACCTGCAGCCTGCGGGTGACGTCCTTCTGCAGCACCTGCTGGTAAAAATAGTCCATGTTGTCATGGTCCTCCATGGGGGCACAGCTAGGCAGCGGCGGTGCCGTGTAGTGTCGTTGTGGCCCGGAGAGAAGACTGGAAGAGGGTGGCAGAGATCCAGGAGAGAGAGAGAGCCCTGCCTGCCGGGGAGGAGGTTCACTCACTGTGGTGGCCCCGTCAGGAACTATAGTGTGTAATCATTAAACACACACACCCCCCTCCGAAAACAAAATAACAGACCCAACATGTATGTGTGTACCGTCACTAAGCAAACACCCTGTGCAATAAATTAGACTGAAATGAATACGACGTGTATGTGTGTGACCATTAAACCCACACTAATAGACTGAACACCCCCCAACACCTTCTCCCTCCTCCCTCGTTCAAGCCAAAGGCTTAAACTTTGATTTTCCTCCGTTTTGTTTGCTCAGTAAGTTCCAAAGTGCTTCCCCTTTACCCTCCTATTTAAACACAAGTTCCAGAAAGTTCTCTTGAAATGGTATGGTGGTGGGAGGGGGGGTCGCCCGACAGCTCCCTCGAACAGATCCACATGTAACCAGCAGCACTGAGCCGGGAGGGGGGGTCCGCTGAGCTGGAAAACCCCCGACTAACAACGACCTACAGTCGGCCGAGCGAGGCACTAGGGAGCCGCAGGCATCAGTTAGCAAGTAGCATCAGTTAGCCTCCGCAGGCCGCCTTATTGCTGCTAGTACACTCTGCTAGCGCTAGCGGACTCCACCATGGCACACAAATTAAAGTCTCAGAGTCAAAAGCCCGAGCGGTGGAATGAAAGTCTGTTTAAAAAAAAGGGAGCTTCAAATTTCCGTTAAACTTTTCCCGATAACAAAGCTCCAGGCAGCTCCTCCGGCTCAACGTGGTTCCCACAACAACTCTCTGTCAGCGGGACAATAATAAAGCTACAGCCGTTTTATCTGTGGTCCTCTTGCCGCTACGAAGCTCCGCTCCGCTCCGCCGGTCACTGTGCTGCGGTTACAACAAACATACAAACATACCCCATAGCCTGGAGGGACACTCACTGCCGCGCGCGCGCGTGCGTGTGTGTACGTGTGTGTGTGTGTGTGTGTGTGTGTGTGTGTGTGTGTGTGTGTGTGTGTGTGTGTGTGTGTGTGTGTGTGTGTGTGTGTGTGTGTTATTAATACTACTAATAATAATAATTTTAATTTGTATTTTACAGTTTGTGTGTAGTTTCTTACACACATTCCTCAATTCAGATGTAAATCTAAAAGCTCATTCAATATAGGCATTTCCACTTCACAGATTTTCGAGAGAGAAAGTGAATGAAATTACATAATATTTAGATAGTATCATATAGTATGTTGTTGCATTTATTATCAATTCAAATCAAATGAGCTTTATTGGCATGAGAAAACATAATATAGCTCACATTTATATAGCGCTTTTCTAAATACCCAAAGCGCATACGTTTACATTGCCAAAGCAAGCGTCGAGAATATAATTAAACTGTTGAAAATGTGTATTTACATACTGTACAGTTGGAGGGGGTACAGAATTGAGTAAGCACTAAGCAGAGCTATGTCACATACTCACATTGCATCGTTATAAACATGTACAGGGTAAAAAGCTTTTTGAAACGAAATAGCACCAATCCTTTTTTTGCAGTCCTTTTGGGCCAAATAGCAGCATTCTTCTAAACTCAGCAACAAAATCAACCTACACTACTGTCTGTAAGCCAATCACAGTAATCGTTCGGGCATATTCCGTTCAGGCTATGGGATCTGGACCCCCTGCTGGAGGTCTGGAAAGGAGGCGCCAACCAGCGAGGCCGAGGCGAAGGGGTCTTTCGGCACCGCACAGCTGTCCAGAACAGTGCCCGATGGAATATTTAGATTAATAATGATCACACCGTTTCACACTAAATGTGTTTGGTTACTTTGTAAGCGAGGATCTCTAGACCGAGTCTAGTCTCCCAAATCGTCATATATTACAGGCACAACGAAAACCATATATCACAAAAAGAAATTCTACTGTGTTGGGGTGTGTGACTGTCAATTAGATGGATCTTTGGTGACCTCCAGCGGGAAGATGTAGGTAGACATGACTTGATAAAATGTAAATAAGCCATATAATTGAATATCTCTGCCTGGTGTGGTTGGATCATGTATTGCCATTGGTGTGATAAAAGGACCACTTTTCAACCTATTGATCCTCACTAATAATCATGATAAAATAGCACAATTGTTTTCCTACTCGGTCTGTGTCTCATAGCACCAAATGTCACTGGTGGACGGGTTTCTGAACTGCCCACAGCCCTCCTATGACTATGAGACACAGATCGAGTAGAACATTTATTTTGTATTTTATCATGAACATTACATTAGTGAGGACCAATTATAGAAGATAGGTTGAAAAGTGGTGAAGTGGTCCTTTAAGGTTAGGGCAAGGATAGGGGAGAGCGTAGGGACTGAGGTACCATATAGGGGCTAAGCCAAGGAGTAAGGACATACGTGCTCGTGCACGCACTGTGGAGTCTCTTTCTTTGACCGCATTTCCACAGGGCGAGTCAGCACTCTGGACAGAGTTAAGCACCTCGGACAGCGCCAGGTCGTCGGACAGCTCCTAGACGCCAAGGTGTAATTGGGGAGGTAGGTTACGTGCCAAATCTGCCGGTCAATCTGCATATCAATCAGCTTGATATGAGCTCAGTAGGCTGGAGACGATGGAGAACTTCTCCTGCCTGTGACTAGCCTATAGTGGTTCCCAAACGGGGGCCCCAAATGAGTTTGGAGGACCCCCAGATGATTGGCTAAATGTGCAACATTGTTTTATTCTCTCAACAATAAACCAAAACAGCTTTGGATAACCGTGGATATGGTATCCGTGGATATGCACGGCTGATCTGTAGAACGCCCTACCAACAGTAATTAAGACATGTGAATCCCGGCTTGACTCCTTCAAAACCGCTCTCAAAGAGCACCTACGGACGGCTGCAATTCGAAACTGCCCCCCCCCCCCTTTTCCCCTCACTGTATATGTTTCTTTTCCCTTTTTGCTTCCTTTATGATGAATTCCTGTTCTGTTCTTTAACTATATAGAAGTGTCTATTTGTACGTCTCTAAATGTTTTATGAATTGAACATGGTGGACCCTGTTGTAAACAAGTGTAATGCTTAATTGGGTCATCCACTCACAGTTAAGTCTTTGTATTGAGTTTGTGCTTGAAATGTACTGTAATTCTGCAAACTGTTAATAAATATTCCTAATTCCACTGCATCCATCCCTATGATGGGTACATCTGCTATGGGCATTCCATTTGCTTCCAAGTCCCTCCTTATCTTTCTCACACACACACACACACACACACACATATATGGCGACACATGTACGGTTATATCACATAATACAAATTCCACACTAGAGAGCCAAGGCACATTTACTATTAGTTACTTTTATTTATCCATTTCTTTATTTTTTTCATTTTTTTCTTTATTTTCATCAACATAAAACTCCTGTTAAAACAGCTGTCAGAGAGAGAGAGAGGGCATCAGTATCACACAAGTCACAACCACAGCAGCCAGCTTTGTGTCATCTCTGCATCCAAGTCACAGACATGATCCCTCTGTCCAGAGCAGTGGTTCTCAATCCATCCATTTCAGGCCGCAACTACAAGTTTGTAGATCGACTATTTTAAAAATTATTGTACTTTTTGCCTCTTTCTCTTGATTACTGCCGTAATATTCTTTTTGGTATAAAAAAGGTCTTAAAAGTCCTTAAGTTGTCACTTCACTGGAACCCCCCCAAATCATGTGGGGACCCCCTCTGCGGGTCCCGACCCAAAGATTGAGAACCACTGGTCTAGAGGCTGTCTCCAGCATCTTGGCCTGACCAACCCGCTTACAACCTTTTCATGAAAATCTCCAAAGTGCCGGGTTAAGTGGGCATGGAAAATGTAATGATATAAATCAATCGATTGTGTTCCGTCTTGGACCAATGGAACTTATATAGTTATACTTTAAATTCCTATTCATGGGTATCACAATGAAAAGTCTTAAGATTAAAAAAAAGAAAATAAACAATTTCTTTACATTGAATGTTATATTATCATTAAAATCGTGTTTTACCAATTATTTGTGGCTGGCAATACCCTCGCGACCCACAGGTTGGGAATGGCCGCTGTAGAACATTTGGAGCAGTCAAAGCTACTGTGTGGTGCTTGCCTTGTTCTTTTTCATTTCCTTACTTATCCCATATGAGCCCCATTGGATCTGAGATATATACGTCGATGGAACCTTTGACCACAATTGCTCACCAGATCTCTGTCAAATAGAACTCCAATAATTCTACGTTTGGTTGAACATCTCTGGAGTGCCATTTATATCAGGAGGACAGTGTACAATGCATTTAGTTAAAGCTGCAATTCGTAAGGTTTATGTTATGTCCTAAAATCCTTGCGATTCCAATGTGGTTCTCAAGCATGATGGACCACAGTTCTACCTTTCAGTCAAAGAGGAACTTCTCAGTGAAAGAGTAGGGGGAACATGTACTGTATTGTATTACAGTACCAAAGAGATTGATTAAAATCATATTTTATTAATTTAAATAAGTTCCGGATTGCAGCTTTTAACTGACTCTCACTTTTCTTATGACTATCTAAACTTCATGGCACTAATCACGGGTCCAGGCAGGCTCAACCAGACACTCGGTTTGTGCAAATGCCGCTTGACACGGTTGGGTTGTTCATAGTCTTCTTTCAAAAACATTTCCCAAGGTTGGGAATTACTCTTAATACTAATCTGCCATTCCTAATAAAATATCAGGGTGGACACTGGACAGATAGGTTTGCTGCAATAGACTGAACAGACATAAATCCAAATCAATGATGACATTCAACCAAATGCAACATTTTAAAGGAGAAAATAGTTTCCCAGGGCTGCAAATCTTCTTTCAGAGCAGCAAGGAGACCTGTCACTTCATGTTAGCTTCTCTTGAGCCTTGTTTATACTTCATAGTACAACGGTGTCACTTGTCAGAAAGAACAGATCTGCAAGCCAACCACATTTAGACGAGGCTACGCATTGTTAGCTTTAGATCTGTTCTTTTTGGCAAGGGACACGCTTGTGTCCCTTGCCAAAAAGAACAGATCTACTAGCTGGCATATGAAGACAAGTGCTCACTGATCAGCAGTCCTGGAACAGGTTTGGAACGGGGCCTGTTTGTCATCAAAGCTACACAGAGTACGAGAGCAGCCATCCACAATCAGCAGTGATGCCAATACCAGAAGCTTCTGACTGACACAGTCAGTCACCGTTCCTGTCCATAGACAACCGTTTTCATTTCCTTAATTGGTTCATTCATTCAATAAAAGGATAGATACACATCTATCTCCCTCTCTGGACAGACGAGCATGGACAATTTACGAGAAGCACTGACAAAATGAAAAGAAGACAAAAGAAGACAAGAAAATAAAAATAATTTGTCGTAGGCCTACTCCAATCCTGAGTGAGGTGCCGTACATTGTAACTCTTTTGTTTTTTTCTTGCCGATGCAAAACATTCTCTGTACAAACAGAAACACCATCTCAAAAATTTACATTTCTCAGATGCACGAAAAAAAGAATCCCGTTCTGTATCTGGTGCTGCTGTTGTAGGGGGTTTGTTTATTTTCTTTAGTTTTTCGACCCCCCTCCACCAAACGGGACAACAAGGACCGCGTTTCCCAACGAAGCCCCGCCCTTCCCGTCTCCACTCTCCCGCAGCGCCGCGTGAGCATTAGTCAAAGCGCAAGGTACGGTCACGTCAGAAGGTGTAGTGTGATTGGTGGAGATGATGCTCCATCTCGGAGAAGCTCCATTGTTCTCCGAGATGATGAATTGACGACCATTCAGCTATTCCTTTCTTCTTGCTTTATGTCTTTATGTAATTTCGTTCTTTTTTTTAACGATTGAATGTAGTTCCACTGTTCGGAAACCATTCCCACTCCTCTTCCACTTTCCCCTCCTTCGTCACTCGCTGTCCAGGTGCGGTCTCGTCCGCCCAGAGGTGGGGCAGTGCGTAGGCGGCAGGATGGGATGGTGGGACTCTGAAGAAGAGTGAGACGGAGAAGAACAGAAAGATCCATCCATCCATCCCTCCCTGACACCCACCCCGTGTGAGACCGCCACAGCATTGGCGAAAACACACCACAGGAAAGGAGTGAGAGGGGAAGATGTTCAGTCGATCGGCGATCAGTGGCGGGTGATCGGTCGGTCTGTGTACTGATTAGTGAGATCGGGAGTGGTGATTGGGTCCAGCCCCCCCACCCACACCCACCCCACCCACCCTCACAAACCCCCTCCCCCATCCTCCTCCCCTTGACGAAGAACCCACCCACGACCCCGTCCGGTAACTTCAGAGCAGCAGGACCTGCAGGCAGAGGTGGCCCCCCCTGGCTCTCCACTGTCAGAGGATGATGCAGCAGCGACACAGACGCTGGCCGCCGCCGTGCACCGACGGAGGGGGGGTCACCGGAGCGAAGTAAGCGTGGACCTTGATCTCAGGGAGGTGGGCCTGGAGGAGAGGAGAGGTGGAGAGGAGAGGAGGAGAGGAGAGGAGAGAGTCAGAACGACATTATAGAAAATAGGAGAATCCAAGCTAATAGAAACTGCAGGCTTTCTATTCCTGAAAAGTTGCAATGTGATAATGGAAGCCTTTTTATCGTTCTCACGATAATAATAAAAAAAGAACAAACTGCCTAATGATGTCACTGGAATATCTGGAGAAATATTTAATGGGAATATAACAACGTTTCGGGCTATTAGATCTTCATCGAGTTGTGTTTCCCATTCAATATTTTTCTTGCATTTGAGGACAGTTGGGCGGTAGATTTTCTTCTCTCAATATATTGGGCCCTCGTTTGGTCTTCTCCTACTCAACGTTTTTTGAGGGGCGCTAGCCCCTCCTATGCCCAGCTTTCCGGGTTTGTGTAAACACAAACATTGCCTTGTGATTGGCTGATCACCCCATAGCGATGATTTATTACGGGTGATAGCTATAGTACTCACCATTGTATCTTATATAACAAGGTTGGATGGTCCTCCCTGACAGAGAGACGACAACTGCATTGGCACCTGTTCTTGTATAAAGCCATGCTTGGAGATTGTCCTAAATACATCTCATCATTTCTGAAATGGGACTCTGAACCCTACCACACCAGATCAAGTCATTTCCCAAAATTCAAGGTACCAAAAGTCAAACTAGGGGGTTTTCATGATTCTGAATACATTAGTATTGCACAAAATACACTCCTTGGGCTAAAAATAGCCATAGCCACAAATGTGCTGACCTCATCACATTTGTGCTGATCTCATCACATTTGTCACGACTTCTAATCCAAGGAGTGTTTTTTGTGCAAAACGAATGCTTGGAATGTATTTAGAATCAGGAAAACCCCCTAGTGTCACATGCTACTTAAAGCAAAAGGAGAGTTTGAATTTTTTTACATTTTTGCCTGCCATAGGATGTTAATGGTAGGGTCACAAGAAAATAAATTGCCCGATACTCACATCCGGTCAGCAAGTGGATTCATGAATGTATGTATATAGACAATATTTTAGGCCAATAAAAAAAAGACTATATACCAAATTTCCCACCCTTCAACCCCGGCTGCCGGACTATTGTGATGATTTGATTGGAATGTAATGTATGATGATGTATGACTATGTATGATGATAAGAGCGCCCCTCACTTCACACAAGTGAAGTGAAACAAAATATATAGCTAAAAATCACACCCGTGTGAAGTGAGGGGCGCTAATAAATTAAAGTCCAACTCATGATTAGGTGATGTAATTGTGATGTAAAACAAACGGTGCAAACACAAACATTAAACGCCATTAACAATAAAGAGACAATATGACGTAATGTGGCACATTATGGCGTAAATTGTCTCTTCATTGTCAATGGCGTTTACAAAACAAACATTGAACTAAAGACAGACATTAAACCTGTATATAGGAGGGGCTAGCGCCCCTCAAAAACGACACAGATTCTTAAAACCCCAGTAGTAAGAATGGTGAATGGCCACATGGTATAACCCAGAGTCGAAAAGCACGCACAGCCATTATATTAAATGTCAGGCTCAGGGCAGAAGCAAACAACAATAAAAACCACACACTGGGCCATGCTCCAGGTTTATTACCGCCCTAGAGTGATGTTTGGAGACCAGTGACTCTTCCTCAGACAGAATCTCTAGTCAAGACCATGCTATTATAACCCAGAATCATTGTGAACTGTGCTGGATGGCTAAGGTAATCGAGTAACCGAAATTGCTTCAACTTCATAAAATTGTTCATCGTTAATGTTCATTATAAGATGGCACCATTTCTGTCTACTCGCTCTGTGTCTCAAAGGTGTGCTAAGGACAGTTCAGAAACCTGCTTACCACCAGTGACACCATCGATTCCAAGCTAATAGAAACATACAACCTTTTTCTTTCTGGAAAGTCGGCACACTGACATGGTCCCTGGGAAGGGATCTTGTAGATCTGCTATTTTCAAATGATTATTATTATTATTTTAAACTTGTGAAATAGGACATTTGAGTACTTTCTACTTTTGGTAACTTTAAGTACGGTACACTTTGATAGCAACACTTATGTACTTGTCTTTCACTCAAGCACATTTTGAATTCCTCAACTTTACTTGTAACAGAGAATTTCTACATTGCAGTGTTGCTACTTTTACTTAACTAAAACAAACTTATTTTCCCCACCACTGCTAAATGTATCACAGCCACATCCCAGTGCGACTGTGACCCAGGGTCCGTCGCCATGTTGGCTTATGGCGGACATTTTTGTCAACATTCCACTTTTGCCACAGACATACAAAATTAGTGGACAATAATAGTACCACAATCACATGAATATATAGCCCTGAATGACCATAAAAGGTCATTAACTCTGAGTGTGTTCAAATGGAAACAAATGGACCCTTACAGGTCCATTTGGTTCCATTTGAACACTCTCAGAATTAAGAGGGTCTTTGCAAAAAAAGAATGTTGAGAACCACTGGTACTAGTTGGACTCCTAATGTGACATAGAGTCATAGTTAATAATTGTCATACCTATTCTGAAGAAAACCTGGAGACTTGACATTCAGTAAGTGGGTGTTATGATCAAAATAAGAACATTATAATGGTGAGAAAAACAAAAAATGTGCCACAGACAAGACCAATGACTCTGCCACGGACACATTTTGTCCGTGTACAGACATGTTGGTGACCCCTGCTGTGACCTCTGTGTGTCCTTTCCACTCTCCACTGACCCGGATGCGTTTGATCCCGGCCCTGGTGACCTGCTGGCAGTCGTACAGCTCGATGCGCTCCAGCCGGTGGCAGCTCTTCAGGTGCTCCAGCGTCACGTCGGTGATCAGGGGGCAGTTGTCCAGCTCCACCACCGTGAGGCGCTCCTGGCCGCAAGCGCTGCTGCTCAGGGCCCTGATCCCGTCGTCCGTGATCAGCTCGCAGTGAGACAGCGACTGGACGGGGAGGGGAGACAAACAGGTGTGTAATATAGGCAGAGCGGTGGATTCTCAAAGCAGTTGCTGTTCGTCGGCTAAGACTATGACGAATGTCCGTCGACTACCTATTCTTCACAGTAAGTAGTAGTAAGCCTTGCAGAGCCATGAGGCTCATAGGGGCAGGAGCCCGTCTCCTGTTTCCTTGAGCGTGAGGCAGCTTGATTTACAAGTACACCCCCTGGACGCTAGTATGTCGCAGGGACATATTCTTCACAGAGGAAAACTAAATTAAAACTAAGACTAAATAATATTGACAATTTCGTCAATAAATAAAAACTAGACTAAAATGTTAGGGAGGGACTAGTGGAGAAGAGATCCAGAAGAACTAAAAGACCAGTCGTTTGGTTGTGGTGGGTGTTGCATTCTGAAAATAGCAGATCTACAAGCTCACAACCGGCTATTTTCAGCATGCAAGTGTAAAATCAGGTATTACAACATCACCATTTAATAAATACTTCAATCAATCAAGGCCTGCCTTTTAGTTGACTAAATCAACAGTAGATTTAGTCAACTAAAACTAGACTAAAAGGAAACCATTTCAGATTACTTAAATAGGACTAAAAGTAAACACAATTGTATTCAAAAGACTAGAAAACAAGAATTACTGTCAAAATCAATACCATCTCAAAGTGATTGCCGCAGTGGTGAGCAGAGTGGCTCACCCAGCCAGAGCAAATACCACATAAATAAGTGTGGTATAATAGTCGTTCCGGCAGTTGGCTCGGAATTGAATCAGCCCGAGAGCCAACAGGTACATTTAGTGTCTCCCCTCAGAGAGTGTACAAAATGGAACCATAATGGCATGTGTACACTTTCTGAGTTCAATTAACAGTGCACATTTGACAGATTGCAACTCTCAGACCAGACATACTGTAGCTACTGTAAGCTCTGCTCCGACTCTCCCCCGACGTGAACTGCTGAGCTAATGTTTTGTTTGGAGCAGACAGACAGATGACCTATGATGTGTCTATTTACAGTACACGTGGAGAGAGGAAGGTTGAAATGTCAATAAAGATGAAGTGGAGTCGAGGACAGACATGCTTAATCTGTGGCCCGTGGCGCGACAGTGTTGTAGCCCGATGAAAATAGCAGTTATATAAATACTGCCTTACAATTGAACGACGAGCCAGCTCGTTTATAGCCGCCGCTTCACTTGCTGCTGTGTATGTCAACTATCAACTATTTAACTAGTACCAACGAGGTCAACTACTGGTTTTACTAGTCGACTACTGTAGTTAGTGAAAGCCCTAGTTTAACCCATTCAGGACGAGAACCCCTTTTAGTGTTTTAATCTGCTATTTTTGAGATATGGAACAACATATTTTCAGATGGGGGTCCGCGGCCAAATACAGATAATTCCGGGGGTCCTTGACAGGTTGAGAACCACTGCCATAGGAAACATAGGTTTTTCTTTTAGAATGGGCCTCAGGTCTAAATGGGTTAAAGTAGGTATGGCATTCTTAAAATGATTTATAGGCAGTTGTTATTGTGGTAAATGTATGCATGCAGATGTAGCTAAAGCCGGCATGTTTGCATGAGATCCCGTTCAGTTGCTTGAATTCCCATATTGAGTGTTCTGTTCATTAATGTGCACTGTCCCGTCTGAGTAAATACAAAGAGAGAAAGAAAGCTCTCACCAGGGCTTGCAGGCGAGGGCAGTGAATAGAAAGCTGAACCAGGGTGTTGTCGGTCACCTGAGCAGGAAGCAAAGAGAGCACAGGTTTACATCCGCTGTCCTTTCAGTGATCCACTGTCCATGATGCTCACACCAGGCAGTCACAGCCACAGAACACAACATCACCAATGTCAGCTCAACTCACCAGAATACATTCTTCTAGGTCCATTTTTTCAAGCTCGTGGCAATTCTGCGAAGATAAAACGCAAAGACAACTGAAGTCAAAACCACCGTGAAAACATTTACTTCACCTCAGAGAGACTGGTATGGTAGGATGGACAAAGGGAAGGAAGGAAGGAAGGAGACGACTCACCCTGGCCAAGACAGTGAACCCAGCATCTGTCACATGGGAGCATCGTGCAGCCTCTAGGATCCTGAGAACACACACACACACACACACACACACACACACACACACACACACACGATAACAGTCAAGGAATACGGAAGAAACTGGGAAAACTATTGTGCATTCATGTTGTGTGTGTGCGTGTTACGTGTGTTAGTTGTGGGTCAATGTTCATCAACAGTTAATCAAGGTTAATGTGCCGCAGGCATGGTCAGTAATGTGATATGGGAGGGGTGGGGGGGGAAGCACTGAGGGGTCAACATGGGACAAATGGGGCTGCGGTTTGGCCCAACAGCTGACTATAAATAGAATGGTCTTGTTGTATTAAGCTTAATTTATGCTCCGTCGTATGACGATCTTGCGGGCCCCGAAAATAGCAGACCTACAAGCTCCCAACGCCTTGTATGCCTGCTATTGTCACAGCGACATATAAATCAGAGGCAGTCGGGCCATCAGGTCTATGCGGACAAGCAAAAGCTCGTGCCACGATGGCAGCCATTGTCCTTTAGACTAGAGTGGAATCCTATGGGGAAAAGAAGACATGGAGCCCCTTCTCCCCTCTTCCGTCAAAAGGCTCCATGAATAAAAGAGGCAGTGAAATCCACTAGGAAGCATGTGTGACCTCCTTGTGGTTCAGAGGATATGAGTGATACTGTGACTGTGACTGATGTCACTGTACAGCAGTGTTCTCTCAGCCAGTAACCTCATCATCATGCACTGTCTGCTGGTTAATTAACATTCACCTGGCAGGCAGTCGTCTGTGAGCAGAAAGCACAAATCCCCCAGTTGTTTAAACGGTGCCATAGACGACATTCGGCCACTAGATGTCGAACTTACACAATGTTTGTTATTTCCAAGATTCACATCTAGTCTAGCAATCATGTAGTTTGCAACATTGTTGTAACAATAAACAACCCGTTTAATTTCAAGGACCCCCAGTTTGACCTGCGTTAGTCTACGGACCCCCCATTTAATGTCATTTCTATCTCTGAGACCCCAATTTATATTGCAAAATCAATGTTAATTTAACTCTGGGGGTGTACAAATGGGAGTTACAGACCCATTATGGGTCCAATTGGTTCCTAACTATCATTTAGCTGGAGACCCCCCTGGACCCCCTGGAACTCCACCACACTTTGGGAACCCATGCTAGTGTATGGTATCGGCCGATGTCTGCCTCGTTGACTGCCATCTGCATATCTGCGAATACATAAGTTGACATTGCAGTACCGATGTTTATCTACTGTTTATCTAATTTTGTGCTTGCTCTGTTGGTTGGCTTTGGCTTTCTGAAGCCTACAAGGGCTAAAGATTTGAAACAAAAAATAAATATGTATTTCTTTGCTTTGGTGGAGACATGGTGTAATTCTGGACACAACAATAATAGTATTTTAGTCAAATAAATGTTTGGTTTGAATGAGCAATACAGCCACAGATTTATAGTTTTAATATAAAAATCATGTTGTTTTAATTTTAGTATAAATGGGTTAGGAGTAGATGTCCTTGATCCAGTGTTAATTTTGACCAAGTCTGTTGAATGACACACCGTTAAATTTTAGTCCCATTTAGTAATCTGAAATTGTTTAGTCTTACTTAGTCTAGTTTTAGTCAGCTAAATATAAAAAAATTGTCTAATAGTATTAGTCTAATATTTAGTCTTAGTCAACAAAATTAACACTGCTCTGCATGATGTGTAAATGTAAATGTTATCGATATGACCTTTAACTTTACTGAGAATGTACAAATGTACACGTGTACCCTCCCAGTGTTAGACATGACTCAGGGAAACAGGCTAGAGCCAAATGAATGAAAACTGAGGATTGAACTGTTTGAAGGACAGTACAGCAGGTGAGGTCCATCAACATCCTGATAGGACAGTCAGACACACAGCGGCGCTAGGGGTTGGAACCGCTGTGAAATGGATTGTTGTGGTGTGTGTGCGTGTGCATGTGCGTGTGTGTGTGTGATGGTGTGTCGTGTGTGAGGAGGGTGTGCACGTGTAGGGTTGTGTGCTCACTTGAGTCGTGGACAGTTGAGTCCCAGGGCGGTGAGCGAGGCATCGGTGATGTTGGAGCAGCCAGACACACAGAGGATCTGGAGCTTGTGGCAGCCTCGGCACAGGCTGACCAGACCATCGTCCGTTATCTGCTGTGGACACGCAACACAGCGTTAGGGGTGCAACACCTAATCGATGTAATCAAATAACATAGATAGTTGAAGCCCTACTCCGATGTTTCACTGCAAGTTACATTCCGACAGTAATCACTGCTATAGCAATTTGTCCAGTAAAAGGGGGTCTTCCTCATCTTTCCAGCTCTTTAGCAAACAGAAAGATCATGTTCAGGTTTCTCTCAAATGTCCTGTGTTTACTGGTGCTAGACCCCACAAGAGTGTGTTGCTGGGACACGCATGATAAAGTTTATTTTCTCCTGCTTTGTCTCTCTGGGGGAAAAAAGCCATTTTTGTATGAAAGTCTTGAGACTATTGTGTGGCTTGTGGTTGATTGGGTCCAATATTTAGTTCAGTGACCATGGGGCTAAAGAATTGTTCAGCATCTGAGTTCACGTTCACTCTTCCATTGGAATGAATAAACTCCACCTGCTTCCTGTCTCACAGATATGGGAAGTAAACCGGAGATGGCATGTCTTTCTTTTTTTGTGTTTGTGTCTTGGGTTAAAATCTGCTGCTGAGCCAATCAAATGAAGCTTTGAGAAACTGACCCTGGAACAGGAAATGTTCATATCACCTTCTGGAAAAAGGAAAACGGTTACGGTATGCACAGAGACTTTTGATAGTGTCCCAGTCCTCTTTATTAGTTTTTTGGTCAATTTCACTTGTTTATCTTGTATCCTGTATGAGTTCTATCTCGTGTTAGGAGTAATAAAATAATAACAAGTGGGTTTTTACAACAACTCATTTTTTAACAAAGTTACAAAGTGCTAACACATAAACACCTACGGCCATTACACCTTGGCAGTGTGAAAGCACACTCTGCACATTTTTGCACGTACGAGGTAAATCTGTATCGTAAGGAAGGTACCCCTGGGGTTTCGTTTGTTCTATTTTGGATTTTTGCAACACCTGCACAATGTTGTAGAAAACTTCCATTCTGCAGTTGCTTCGTCTGAACCTTGTTGCTTAGCATCTGTAACGTGCCACTATATTATGGACGTTACAGATGCCAAAAAAAAGAGGAGCGCAAACAAAATAAGCCCAATGTTGTCCCACGCTCACTCAAGTTCAAATGGTTTTTTAAATGATGGAAATGCAACGGGAGTCGGGACACATGGCTTGAAGGCATGAAAGCAGACTGCGTTTGAAGTCTAAAATGAATGTATCTGTGTACGAAGTACACAACAAAACCCTGAGTTCTCATTTTACTACCACTGTGTACAATATAACACATGCGATCTGGAACTTATTCTAATGAATTCAAGTTTATTTGAACACATCTGTATTCTGTATGGAAGAGTGTTAGACCCGAGGCCGATTAAATCTGTATGGAAGAGTGTGACCAGAGTGTGAAAAAAGGCCTTTGAAATCCTAAATTTCATCCTAGTTTTGAAAAACAACTCACGATACGATTTGAATCACGATAGACTAGGTTCACCATACGATTTCGTTTAAATGAAGTACATTTCCAGACGAATGATTGAGAAATCGATATACTTTTTATTAGTATTTCTCTCACAAAGATCCTGTATTTTCTTCTTTTTTGGGGGGGGGGATTATTTTGCAATTTGCGATACATTTATTAAATTGATTTAAATTGTCACAAGTTTGAATCAATTACGATAAATCGTTTCATATAAGTAACATGTGCAGTGACAGCGTTCTCCGTCGGTTGGAAAACCTCATATTAATGTAGAACACTCAACAACAAAATAGAGTTTAGGTGGTTAAAGTCAAATAAGAGCAGTACTTGAAGTACACAACGGTAGTTCCAGCATCAGTCTATGTATTATTATCTAAAGCTGGGCAGAACATCAAGGTTCCTGGTTGTTTTTTAGGATTGACTGCCTGCCTAGATGTGTTCCAACACCCCCTCAGGTCTTCTACTGCTGACCTGGCAATGGCAGATAAAAAACACGGTGACGCAGCATTCTGCTTCTACGGCTTCAAAAAACTCCAATTACACCTGAAACAGGCAGCCTCTATAGATACCTTTAAAGCACAGCTCAAGACCTATTTCTGCACTCTCGCTTTTAGTTGATTCTTAATTAAGTTTTGCTTGCTGTTTTGCTTATTGTTTTATTATTTTTTCTTTATTGCTCTGTAAAGCCCTTTGGACTGCATTTCATGTCATGAAAGGTGCTATAAAAATATCAGATTTTGCACAGTTTTGAGTGTGCGGATCCGTTCTGAATGTTTTCATGAAAGGTGCAGTCAGTGTACTGTATCTCCCTCACACCCTTCCGTTGCAGTCCTCCCAGAATGCACCCTGATCCTACCGTGCATGACTGCATGTTGATGGTGGTGAGTTCAGGGCAGTGCTTCTGCAGGTGTTTCAACGCTCCGTCGTCCAACTGAAACAAACCAATGACACACAGCTCACACTCAAATCCTGTCACATGTCATAACATAACACAACACTCAACACACACGCGCACACACGCGCGCGCGCGCAAGCGTGCGTGCGTGTATGTGTGTGTGTGTGTGTGTTACCAAGTATAGTAGGGGCGACTGTGGCTCAAGAGGTAGAGCAGGTCGTCCAATGATCCATGGGTCGGCGGTTCGAATCCCGGCTCCTCCTGTCTACATGTCGAAGTGTCCTTGGGCAAGACACTGAACCCCAAATTGCTCCCGATGTGCTGGTTGGTACCTTGCATGGCTTCCGCCGCGATCGGTGTATGAATGGGTGAATGTAATGCACAATCTATGTAAAGCGCCTTGGATAAAGGCGCTATATAAATGCACCATTTACCATTTATAGTAGAATATGAGAAATAGACATTGTGAGGACAATTTCCCTGGCCTTCACAAGAGAAAGCTGTTGTTTTATGGTTGAACAGTTGAGCAGTTACCTGTGTGCATCCTCTGAGGAACAGGGCGCGTAGTCCAGCGCAGCCTCTGGCCAGAGCCTCGATGCCGTCGCGAGTGACCTGGTCACACCAGGATAGGTTCAACATCTCCAGCATCCTGCAGCCATCGCTGACCCACACACACACACACACACACACACACACACACACACACACACACACACACGCACACGCACACACACATTCCTTTTTTTTAAACAGCTTGTGATTTTTTAAAAATAGAGCTTATTGTTTTGTACATTTGGGTACCGGGGAGTTTGATTGATCGAATACTTTATTAGTCAGAAATGCAAACGGCACAAGTAAGACATTAAGGCCCCAAAAAGTCCTGGGGACTCCATTGTGGTCCTTCTACGTACATACGAGACACCAAATATATCTTTTTGGTCTCGAGTGAAAGACCGTGTTTACCTGAGGGCCTTGAGGGAGTGGTTGGTGACAGACACACAGGAGGTGAGGTCCAGCTGTTTGAGTTTGGAGCAGAACTTGCTGAGGCTGAGGCACGTGCTGTCAGTGATCTTGGTGCAGCCGTTCAAGTTCAGCACCTCGATGTTCCTGCAGTTCTGGGCAAACGTCCTGGAAGACAAAGAGTTGAGACAGTGACAGCTCAGGGAGGGAAGTCACTATACGGCCTGTCACGCCGCTGTCACCTGATGGATGAGGTGTGGGAGTCGGGTGCAGGGCTCGTTCGGCAGCCAGTGAAGTGAACACAGTCATTACGGATCACCGCCTATAGAAGCCTGTCAGGGTTTCCCTACACAGTCAGCCACCGATACGTTGTCATTTATTTATTGATTGATGATTACATTGATTTGCGATTGCATTAAGGCGTTCGATTACACCAGGGTGGGGACTTTAGCACTAGTCACCACCAGTCAAATGCAGGCAAAGTAAAGATTGACTGGAGCTTGTAGGTTTTGCCCAAAACTGTCAGCCACTTTGGCATGATATCAAAACCATGGTTTGTGAATACAAATATTTCTCTCCTACAGTATATATTTCTTAAAATTATTAAACTGTCACCTTCAAACAGCAGCTAATGGTCCCAGGGTAGATCTCTCCAGGGGGAGCCTATTATCGTTCTGCGCAATTGATGAAGACGAACTCCGCAAAACCATATCACAGATGACATCATCCTCCTGTTCATTGGATACAATTCCCACCACCTTTCTCAAAGAGGTCTTAGACAGTGTGATTGGAGATATCTAAAAATTGTAAACAGCTCTCTACAATCAGGCGTCTTCCCAGACTCACTGAAGACTGCTGTAGTTAGGCCCCTACTCAAGAAACACAATCTTGATCCCGCTGTTTTGGGTAACTATCGACCCATTTCAAATCTACCCTTTCTGGGCAAGGTTTTAGAAAAATGCATCTTCCATCAATTGGATGTGTTTCTACAGAACAATAATGTCCACAACAAATTCCAATCTGGCTTTAGGAAAGGTCACAGCACAGAAACTGCACTTGTAAAAGTAATGAATGATCTTAGGGTGTCTGCTGACAAGAAACATGTATCCGTTCTCTTACTTCTAGATCTAACGGCTGCATTTGACACGATTGATCATTCAATTTTAATACAGCGTCTGGAGCACTGGATAGGCCTGTCTGGTACGGCCCTGTCCTGGTTTTCCTCCTACCTATCAAACAGAAGTTACTTTGTCAATCTAGCCGAGTTTGACTCAGACAAACACAACATCAGTTCTGGTATTCCACAGGGCTCGATTCTTGGCCCTCTGCTTTTCTCCTTGTACATACTGCCATTGGGCGAACTCATTACCAATCACCACTCTCTGTGGCTCCAGATGATCCCTGTGCTTTTGACCCGCTGTTGACCTGTCTGTCTAGCATCAAATGTTGGATGAGTGAGAACTTTCTCAAGCTAAATGAGGATAAGACAGAAGTTCTCATAATCGGTTCTAGTGAGCAGAAAGAATCAATAATAAGCAGACTTGGCAACCTGACTGTAGAAAGTAACAGTACAGTAAAGAACCTGGGGGTTATTATTGATTCTGAATTGAATTTTAATTCACACATTAATCATGTTACCAAGATTGCCTTTTTTCACCTTAGAAATATTGCACGAATCAGAGCCTATTTGTCCTTGGACGATGCAAAAACGCTAATCCACGCCTTTGTTTTTTCTCGGCTTGATTACTGCAATGCACTTTTTTCAGGACTGCCTAAGAAAAAAACAGATTACAACTTGTCCAAAATGCAGCAGCAAGAGTTTTAACTAGAACTAAGATGAGAGAACATTTTACTCCAGTTTTGGCATCACTGCACTGGCTTCCGGTTGTTTTTAGGATTGATTTTAAAATTATTTTACTTGTCTATAAAGCTCTCAATGGTCTCGCACCTTCCTACCTACATGACTGCCTGCCTAAATATTTCCCAAACCGCCCCCTAAGGTCTTCCACTGCTGGCCTGCTCGCTTTGCCTAAAAAAATGCCAACTAAAAAATACGGGGAAGCAGCTTTTTGCTTCTACGGGCCGTCGGCATGGAACAAGCTCCCACTGTACCTTCGTCAGGCAGCCTCTGTAGACATTTTTAAAGCTCAGCTCAAGACCCACTTCTACAACATTGCTTTTAATTGATCTTTTATTTTTTATTTTTTGTTATTCATGTCCTCACTGTATTGCATTACTGCTTGTTTTTTAATGTCGTTGCCTTGCTTTTCTTTTATTCTCCATTGTTCTGTAAAGCACTTTGAGCTGCATTTCATGTCATGAAAGGTGCTATACAAATAAAGTTTTATTATTATTATTATTATTATTATCAAATGTAAATATCAAACATATGAGACAGTCTAATTTCCCAACAGGAATTCCATGTTTTTAATTCAGTCTGACCAAAAATCTAGTGTCAACAAAATTTTAAATACGGTAGGCTATAATGTTGGTTTCACTAGTGTTCTTGGGTGTCCTTATATTTGAGGTCAAAGCTAGCCCCTTTTCTTTTTTTACGGTTAATAGTTTTTTCCTCCTGTTCTGTACCCTTTTGTACTCTTTTTGTGTCCTTGTAAAGTTGCTTTGTGTTCTGTATGAGGACTATGGATGATTTGCATTCTTGCTGAATCAGGTGCATTTTCACTACAATGTGTATGTAATTTTCATCAATATGCGCTGTCCAAATAAACATAGAAATGATCTATCTCCCGCCATCACCCTAACAAATGCAACGCTGCCTACTTTGAGTTGAATGGTACAAGAGGGTGGCAAATGTAAAGAATTATGCCACTGTGTGCTTTTGTGAATTACACTTAAAAATGTTGGACTCCATCGACCACTGTGGACAACGATCAAGGTTCGAGTTTGTCTCGACGGAACACTGGGTATCATCATGTAATGCATTACGTATTGACATTATATCACCGTTTAGCATGCCAGGATCTATGGAATATGCTTAATCAATAATAATAAACATCCCTACACGTCTGAGCCCCAAGAATGTGACAACATCCATCCATCACACAGCCGACCGTGTTAAAGTGAAAAATGCCTCGTCACTATCAATATTTCCACACCATTGATGCGCTAGGCCACACATGTGTATGGTGTACAACTACAGTACTAGCACTGTAGCTAAATCTGTCAATGGAAAAATAGTTTATATCAGAAGACATCTTAGTTACAACTTACAAGTCTTGTTTTATTGGTCATAAGAGCCTGTAGAAATGCAATCTGAAAACTCATCGTTTTGAAAGTGTTTTGAAATAATAACTAAAAACTAAATGTAGGAAACTAAAAACAAAGCGACTCATAGAAATGTGTCCCCGATCCACAAATGGGTCCCGACCCAGTGCTTGGGAACCAGTGCTCTAGGAGGTGGTGATGCCTTAAAGGACCACTTCAGCAATGTTCAACCCATCTTCATATAGGTCCTCACTAATAATCATGAAAAAATGGCACTGTGTCTCATAGGAGGGCTGTGGGCAGTTCATAAACTGTCTTCCAGTGACATCATCGATGGGGAATACAAGCTAATAGAAACGGCAGGCTTTCTAGTCCTGAAAAGTCATCGTTCTCACGATAATGACAATCTAAACATTTTTGTAAATTGTAAATTGTTTAAAAGAAAATCTGCCTAATGATGACGTCACTGGAAGACGGTTTCTAAACTGCCCACAGCCCTCCTAAGAGACACAGACTGAGTAGAAAGTTTTTATCATGATTATTAGTGAGGACCTATTATATGAAGATGGGTTAAAAAGTGGTGAAGTGGTCCTTTAATATCATTAATATCATTTGATATCATGAGGAGAGGTAAGTTTGGTACATGTCCTGATGAAGATCTGATTGGTCGAAACGTTGACGCAATAAAAATACAGCTGTGCTTTTTCAGTATCTCCAGACTGTGTGCAGATTCTACTTTCTTTCGAGAAGTGCGTTAGACACAGAGTCTGACACAGACGGGTGGTATAAGGTAGGTTCTGCCGACGAGCACAGAGCTCAAACCATAGTTATACTCCAGCTGCTACGAGAACAACCCGAACCGTACATAACAAGACAGTCACAGACTGCAACAGAAACAATAGCTACTGTATCAGGCCCTGCAGGCTGCCAATTAACACGTCATATCATAATTGTACACAATAATTACTATAAGTGCTGCTTAAAAATAAAGGTTATAAGGTTAGATACTAACAACCATAAAACTAATGACACCAGCATGCATTGAGAGAGGGAGGAAGAGGTGCTCACTTCATGGACGCGTCTCCCACGCTGAGACAGCCCCTCAGGCTGAGCTGCCTCAGGAAGCCTCCACAGCGCTTGGAAATGTTCTCCACCACACGCCCCTGTACGGGACACAGAGACAGAGTCAGACACACCACACGCTCCTGTACAGGACACAGAGACACAGAGACAGAGTCAGACACACCACGCGCCCCTGTACAGGACACAGAGACAGAGTCAGACACACCACGCGCCCCTGTACAGGACACAGAGACAGAGTCAGACACACCACGCGCCCCTGTACAGGACACAGAGACAGAGTCAGACACACCACGCGCCCCTGTACAGGACACAGAGACAGAGTCAGACACACCACGCGCCCCTGTACAGGACACAGAGACACAGAGACAGACACACCACACGCCGCGACACGCTCCTGTACGGGACACAGAGACAGAGTCAGACACACCACGCGGCACGCGCCCCTGTACAGGACACAGAGACAGAGTCAGAGTCAGACACACCACACGCTCCTGTACGGGACACAGAGACACAGAGTCAGACACACCACACGCCGCGACACGCTCCTGTACGGGACACAGAGACAGAGTCAGACACACCACGCACCCCTGTACAGGACACAGAGACAGAGTCAGAGTCAGACACACCACACGCTCCTGTACAGGACACAGAGACACAGAGTCAGACACACCACACGCCGCGACACGCTCCTGTACAGGACACAGAGACACAGAGTCAGACACACCACACGCCGCGACACGCTCCTGTACGGGACACAGAGACACAGAGTCAGACACACCACGCGCCCCTGTACAGGACACAGAGACAGAGTCAGACACACCACGCGCCCCTGTACAGGACACAGAGACAGAGTCAGACACACCACACGCCCCTGTACTGTATGTACGGGACACAGAGACAGAATCAGGGCACAGACAGACAGACAGTCTCTCTCTCTCTCTCTGACAGACAGACAGACAGACAGACAGACAGATCCTCTCCTAATGGTCCGATTCAATTAACAGTTCCCTTTTTCACGATTCCAATAGGCAGATTCAAAATGGACCCTTACTGGACTGTAACTGGAGTGTGCGAATGGAACCAAATGGACCCGTTCCATCTGTACCCTCTCAGACTAGTCCATTAGCAGACGTGGAAGTCCACATATGAGCTCTGACAGTGTGATGAAAACCGGAAACGGTTCCAAATTGTGATGGAACCATTTCTGGTTCCTCAATTGTTTGATCCAGTTTCCGGGTGTGTCAACCCTAAGGCAGACGGACAGAGTCAAAGGCAAAGAGACACAGATGGAGACAGAGAAATGTAGAGTCAGAGACCGGTCAGAGAGAGTCAAAGTCTGAAGGACATATCTTCCACCCAAGCGCTTAAGGGGCAGCCGCCCAATTAGCGTTGCTATTTTCCAACCGACAGCAGCTGTAATTTCTATGCCCAACGCCCACATTGTTTACATACCAAATGATCTTCTGTGCGCCTAACTAGCGCCCATGGGCATGCTGGATCTTAAAATGAGGAAATGCTATCTTACACACATGCACACGCACACACAGAATAGTCAAAACCCCATTGCACTTAGACTAGCTCCATATTTTGCAGATATTTCTGATTTTATTCTTCATTAATCCTATACACATTCCTATACACATTCAAAAAGGTTGCTGCTTCTATGCGTCTCCAAAGATGAGCAGTGAGGGGCGAACGAGAGGGGCCGTGCACTAGGCAAGTTCCTAGCACACTTTATTGCTGATAGAATATGTTGAAATATCTATTAGCCTCCTCTCCTGGCATTCTGTACCTGTCTCTCTGTAGCTACTGTACAGTATGCAAAACCATCAGCAAAATCAAATTGGGGCTCCGAGGGCATGCAGAGCACGCTACCATTACATGTTTCAACGTGCCGTTTAAAGTGGGAGTGGAAAGACATTTTAGTATAAGTTTGGGAGTCAGTCTGTACTGAAGCGCATTTAGTGACCTGCTCCAATATTTGGAGTGAATTCAAGTGGAAACTTGTACCTCTAGATCCCCCCCCCCCCCCCCCCCCCGCCCCCCACATAACAGTGAAAATAGGCACTCTATGTACAGGTACTAGTAACTGTGCTTTTAGCTATAGGATTTAGAAGGCATTTGTGGAATCGTCCTCATGTTTTAATGTGTGTGATATAGCAAGCCACCTCCCCCAGAGAGCACACCACATTATAACACAAACAACAACACCCATTAGTGAACTGATGAGCCAAGTACATCTGGTAATCATACTGTACACGTTGTGGGCACAGAGCGTGAAAATGACAACTGCGCTTGGTTGTAAACTAACTAACAATGATAATTCTGCTGCACCACCACCTATAGTACCATTTAGCGCTGGGTGTGAAATAGTGCCAAAAGAGTCAGAGACAAAAACACGAGGACACAGAAAGTCACAGACAATAGAGCCAGTCAGAGACAACCTCAGTGGGTAATCGACAGTAACAAGAAGATTGACAGAACTGATCTGTGCTATATATACTCTATTAAAACAGAATTATATTTAACCCATTACAACAGGGAAAGCATCTGTGCCATTTTAGATTTGAACTATATATATATATATATATATATATATATATATATATATATATATATATATATATAGCAACATACGTTAAAAAGATAATAAAAAAACACTGGTTCACAAAAATAGCTTCGAGCTTGTAGCTATTTTTGAACATTTTCTAAAAAAATATTGAAAGTCTTTTGTTTAAACACAAATCTTTTCTGTTGAGGTCCCTGGCGTAAAACATTTTAAGATGGGGGGGGGGGGGGGGGTCCGTGACCAAATACACATATATTTGGGGGTCCTTGACACGAATACGTTTAAGAACTACTGCTTTAGAAGGACTTTGTAGAATCGCCCTCTGGTCTTAATGGGTTAATCTGTTTCTGTGCCAATAAATAATCCTTGTTGAGGTGAATCTGATACAGTCAGACACAAAGAGAAAGATGGAGAGAGAGAGAGAGAGAGAGAGAGACAGAGAGAGAGAGAGATAGAGAGAGAGAGAGAGAGAGAGAGAGAGAGAGAGAGAGAGAGAGAGAGAGAGAGAGAGAGAGAGACAGAAAGAGAGATCGAGAGAGAGAGAGAGAGAGAGAGAGAGAGAGAGAGGGAGAGATCGAGAGAGAGAGTGTCTGATACAGTCAGACAGTCAGACACAAAGAGAAAGAGGGAGACAGAGAGAGAGAGAGAGAGAGAGAGGGGGGGGTAGCAGACTGCAGAAAGAGAGGAGACAGAGGAAGAGAGGAATCCTGACATGACCTGGGTTACTACGAGGCTAAGCTGTGACGTCTCTCTCTCTCTCTCTCTCTCTCTCTCTCTCACACACACACACACACACACACACACACACAATCACTCTTGCATAAACACACACGTTCACACACACGGAACACACATTTCTTTGAAATCTCACAATGACCCACATTCTCTCTCTCTCTCTCTCTCTCTCTCACCTCGATGTCTGTCTGAAAGTTGAAAAGGTCGATCTTCTGCCAGTTGCTGCCATCTAGGGCCAAGACATTCCATGCCTGAGAGAAAGTGAGAGAGAGAGAGAGAGAGAGAGAGAGAGAGAGAGAGAGAGAGAATGAGATATGAAGAATGATGATGATGATAATGATGATGATGATGATAACCACCAACCATGTGTCTACTGGTACTCCCAAAGCTCTGCACAATATACTGTACTGTATATCGTTGGGCAGAAACCTCTTATCTCCATATTTTAACTTTTTGTGTTTTGTATTTATTTTTTAGCCCTACTCCGAGCTTGTAGCTACATTTGCAATTTTTTTCAGTTGAATCATGAAAAGTAAAACATTTGGACACATGAGATACCTCCTATATCCAGCTTTTGGTGTCTGTCCACAAACTTTGTCCTACACAAACATTCAATTCCCATTGACAATGAATGGAGAATTGTACGTCATAGTAAGACACACAGGTGTGATTTGTTTTGAATACCAATACTTTTTGAATACAGGACTGTAACAGACTAGTTCTACATTGCAGTATTGGTACTTTCACTTAAGTAAAATATTTGAGTATATTTATTTTCCACCACTGATTGTGTGGAACACTTAAATACAGGGAGACAGAGACAGTGAAGAGGGCCAGAAAGGGGGGGAGGGGGGGCGGTGTGGTGCTTGTAAGTGTTATCGTTACATGCAGTCAAAATTAATAGCCTGTGGAGGGCTGTGTGCTGCTTTATGTCCCTGGGAGGTTTAGTTTGGTGGTGCATTATGCAGAGAACACACACACAGTTTGACGTTTCGATGCGGCACGGCTTGACAACATGAAAACGCCCTGTAAAACAAGCAAGTAACGAGGGGGCACAGGTCTCCACCAGGGCCGGTCAGGTTGTGGTCTCCTGGTGGCGCTATAACAGGCCAATGTGAAAAGGGTGGGATATATTCCTCAGAATAGTAGGAACGTCTGT
Source organism: Protomyctophum parallelum (assembly GCF_964188405.1). Classification (NCBI taxonomy): domain Eukaryota; kingdom Metazoa; phylum Chordata; class Actinopteri; order Myctophiformes; family Myctophidae; genus Protomyctophum; species Protomyctophum parallelum. Next base: position 12,111,547 of record NC_139697.1, on the reverse strand, counting down.
GAAAGAGTTCACGTAAATCGCACGCTGCGTTCATGATTTGAGGCTTTTTGTTCAAAATTCCAATGTTAGCCAATTAGGATGGAATATGAAATATTGGACAGATCCGTCTTGAGCACATTACTATAGATAATGTGTAACAATTTGCGGAAGTCGGCCCCCTGGTGGCGCTATAACAGGCCGTTCTGGAAAATATGAGGCAGAGGTTCATCGTTGGCATCCAGGGAGTGCGTGTGCAAAATTTGGCATCGTCCGGGTTAACGGTGCCGGAGATTAGCTGGTAACAGACAGACGGACGGACGCACACACACACACGGACGGAGCGCAAAACATACTCTCTCCTATGACTTCGGCCTGGTGGAGACAATGAATAAAATAGTTAAGTAAGCCTTGCCAAGTCACGTGGCCCATAGGGCAGGAGCCTATCTCCTGTTTCTGTAGCGTGAGGCAGCTTGATGTACTTTACAATTACATCTCCTGGACATTATAGTATGTCTCAAGGACTTATAACCCCCAATGCAACCCTTTATGCCGAGGGCCAAGCAGGGAGGTATTGTCCCGTTTTGAGACGCAATAGCCAAATTCCAATACCCCAAATCTTGGCCACTCGCTCACTCGCGCTCGATCACTCCAGCATGGGGGTGTTATGCATGGGGCAGCGGTGGCTCAGGGGTAGAGTGCCTGGATGGTAACCGTAAGGTTGCCAGTTCGAACCCGGGCTCCCCCAGAGTTACTGTCGAAGTGTCCTTGAGCAAGACACTGAACCCCTAATTGCTCCCGATGTGCTAGTTGGTGCCTTGCATGGTTTCCGCTGCCATCGGTGTATGAATGTGTGTGTGAATGGGTGAATGTAATGCACAATCTCTGTAAAGCGCCTTGGATAAAGGCGCTATATAAATGCACCATTTACCATTTATGGCGAAATTGGTGACCTGACGAAATGTGTGACCATCTTGTGGACTTGTGGACAACTTACATGGAGGTCTTTAAATATGTGGCAATGGTGGCATGAATGAATACCGCTAGGTTGAACTAATAGACAAACTAATAAACTGACGTTATGTGATTGTCTACGCTACATACTAATTCCTACACGGGTTGTGTTTATAACCACGCCCCTGGGCAAGTTAAGTTTACTGAGGTTAAGGTTAGGGTTAGGTTTAGGTATAGTTTTCTTAGGGTTAGGGTTAGGCTGTCAATCACAGCGACTGGCCAATCACAGCGCGTCGACTGCACAACCCGTGTAGGCTTTGGTATGTCGCATTGTCTACACGATTGTCACATATTTCAGCAGGTCACCAATTTCAACGTAACACCACCATGCTGGAGTGACCGAGTGTGAGTGAGCGAGTGGCCGAGATTTGACTAATGCCTCCCTGTCCTCTTGATATGACCCGGGGATCGAACCCCGACCTCCCAGTCTCCGGGCGGACACTCTAACCACAAGGCCACTGAGCTGGTGATTTATTTTATTGCTACTGTATACTTGCTGTTCTGATTTCTTTATCACATTCATTAACCACACACATGAAACTGTGAAACTGTTATACCTGATGCTATTTATATCTAGTGGATACACTATGTTTCCCACCTGCACAGGAAGCATTCTGCCTTCCATATTGCTATTTATCACAGTCTATGTCTATGTATATTTTTAATTGGTATGTGTATTAGACATTGTGCTGTATATTTGATTTGACTATGTGCTTTCCTTTTTTACAATGTTTTTATCCCACGATTATGCAACCAATTTTTTCACCCAGTGTCAATTACTGTATCAAATGTAATCCTGGCCTGGGCACTACACTTGTTCTGCCAACCTGGGGAGAGCAACGGACTAACCACATGCTTCCTTCTATGCATGAGGAGTCCAAGCTGCTTCTTTGCACTTGACATGGGGGAGTTTCCCCGGTTGGACGTAGCGCGTGGAAGGAACATGTTATTCCTTCCAACCAGTTCCTTTCACCTCCATCAGTCACCCCGGCTGGCCAGGGGGAGGCAGTTTTAGAGACCAGGATTACTACATGTTTTTTTGTGAGGGTACCTACCCTAGGGGACACGGGGAGAACATGCAAACTCCACACAGAAAGGCCCTTTTGCCAACCCCACCCAGGGTATGGGCACTGCAGATGCGGAGAAGAGAACACGCCCCCAGCGGGAATCGAACCCAGTCATTTCACTTGTTCTTTGTTCCTTTATTCTCTATTCTTTCTTTCTTTCCTCAAACTCTTCTTTGTAACTGCATTTATTGACAGCTTGCACAGTCTATCAACAGTGAATATCTGAATGAATACTGTACAGTCTATTAACAATGAATGGATATTAAAGCGAGTCTTCAATTTTTTTGGAAAAAAATGTTTTGCCTGTAATGACATGCCCCGAAATATGTCCTGCGCCAGGTTGAAAGTGGCTAACAGGCACCTGTCAAGGTTCAGTAGTCTAACATCCTAGTCATTTAGTGGTAGAAAACCTTTTACTTAAAGCTCAACACATTCCTGACCTTAATTAAATGACATTTCCTCCACTTTGTATGAACCCTACAACACTACAGTCAGTGCACACACCGCCGTGCTGGGATGACGAAAAGTTCAGCAGCTACTCTGAAGAATCCTAGTAGCAGAGATCCGAAATCTAATTGGTAAAGATTATTCATGCTTTAAACCCCAAGGCTACACGTGTACCCTTGCTCTACCTGGTAGGGAAATATTATTGTTAAACCAGATCTGATCCACTCAAGAGGGTAATGGAGGTTAAAGTCTTTAATTATAGGATGATCAAAGCTCCAAACTGTGGACTTATACAGGGAGTGCCTGCCAACTGTTATTGTCTCCACCAGGCCGAAGGCATATGTTTTGCACTCCATCCGTGTGTCTGCATGTCCGTCTGTTAACAGCTAATCTCCGGCACCGTCACAATGTCAAATTTTGCACACACACTCCCTGGATGCCAACGATGAACCCCTGCCCCAAACTTTCCAGAACGGCCTGTTATAGCGCCACCAGGGGGCAGACTTTTGAAAAACACAAGTGCCAGTGGAGTAGAAGTAAAAAGTATCGAAAATGTAAAATACTAAAAGGTAGAGAAGGTGATATTCTTTGGTTAAAACAAGTTTTTTTGTTAAAAGGTTAAATCACTATATTCTGATAGTAGTCATTGCTATAGTGTTTGTTCTCCAGTTCTCCAGTAATTTTTATCCCATGATTTTGTAACCCATTTTTCACCCCTGCGTCAATTATCTAATGTGATCCTGGGCTCTACACACCCTCCGCCAACCTGGGAGAGCAACGGACTTCAACTCTTGACTCCTTCATGCATGAGTGTCTAAGTTGCTCCCTTACATCTGACAGGGGGGAGTTTCCCTGGTTGGACGGCATGGAAGGAACACGTTATTCCAACCAGTTCCATTACCCTCCATCAGGCGCCCCGGCTGGCCAGGGGGAGGCAGTTTAGAGACCAGGATTACTGCATGTTTTTGTGAGGGTACCTACCCTGTTCTGTAATAAACAGTAAAAAAAAATCAGGTAGGTGACAAACTTTCAGACAATCAGAAGAGAGTAGCTATTTATGAGCTTAATCTTTATATAGTGTTCCAGTTCCAATTCTGTCTGATCATTTATTTGTGTCATCACTTACAATTCCACTTATCTGTATCCTGACTGCGTTCTTTATCCTCATTAGATAGAATTGGTATCCCAGTTTCAGTTTGTGAAAATGCATTTTCTGTTTAATGACATGGAGACTCCTGTTACTAAACAAACACTCTATAGCAATGACAATATAGAGCTTCTTATTATTTTTTTAATCAAAGAAAATACACCTACACTACCTTTAAAATCCATTCTGGGCGGGAACCCCTGCTGGTGTTTTAACTAAGCATTATGTTATACTTTAGCTATTGAAAAATAGCAGATCTACAAGCTCATAGCGCGCCACCGAGTGGCGCGGTACGAGCTTGTAGGTCTGCTATTTTTGAAGAATCGTGAAAATGCGGCACAAATCTTTGAATATATATTCTTTCGACGTCAGGTTTAATGGGTTAAGTAAATGTACTCAGTTACTTTACACCACTGGTTGTCATGGGAAGGCCTGGTGGTGACAGAGAGCCAGTTTGACACTTTCCCCGCAGGAATTCTCCCTCTCCAGCTACAGGGCTTTGGCCCTCCGGCTCACGCAGCTTTGTCTCTGTCACAAATTATCATTCTTATACAGTTCATTCATAATGGGCCAACTGCCACAATGCTCTGGGAAAGGAAGGGAAGAGTCTCACGAGGCCTGCGGGTGGCGCCATGCCACATGCAACATTCCCAAAAGGTATTCATTTGCCTTTTCCTGCCAGAGAGACTCCTCCGACCCACTGCCCTGGTTTTGTTTTAATGTGCATCAGTGCACTAGCAGAGCCGAGAGACGGCCAGCACAGCACAGAGCAGCACAGCACAGCGCAGCGCAGCACAGCACAGCACAGCACAGCACAGCACAGCAAAGCACAGCACAGCACAGCACAGCACAGCACAGCACAGCACAGCACAGCACAGCACAGCTGTAAAGGTGGAGAAGGTTCTTGGTCACAAGAGCAGGGAGTGCTGACCAGCTGGTATAATCCGAAGTTAGGTCTAGGCTATATCTTTACCTTTACGGACAAGTTAATAAAACTTAAACTGAAAGGCTTAGTTTAGATTCTCAAACAGACTAGATTGAAGATGATAATCCGACAGAGAAAGATGCTGGCAAGATGCCTTATATAAGGAGGGGATGACGTCACAACTAGGTAGGCGTGACATCAGCCCTGACAACAGCACAGCACAGCGCAGAGCAGAACAGCGCAGAGACGCGCAGAGCAGCGCAGAGGCGCACAGAGCAGCACAGTGCAGCGCAGAGCAGAACAGCGCAGAGATGCGCAGAGCAGCGCAGAGACGCGCAGAGCAGCACAGCACAGTGCAGCGCAGAGCAGAACAGCGCAGAGACGCGCAGAGCAGCGCAGAGACGCACAGAGCAGCACAGCACAGCACTCACAGAACCCTGGCCTGAGCTTACAGAGAGACAAGGAAAACAGCTTACCTTGGACACCTGGGCGCACCTACACAGTGTTACCACGTCCAGGTAGGAGAAGATTCTGCACAGAGACAGAGAGAGCGAGGGGGAGAAAGAGAGAGAGTCAGAAAGAGAGAGAGAGACAGAGGGAGAATGTAAGTTCACTGACATGGTGATGGTATGGCGGAGAGCAGCCGTGGAGTCATACTACGTTGGTTGTTGTGAGTTGAGTTCTACTGCAAGAACTTCTCGTTTGGCGGCAAAGGCTTATAACATGCTATAATAAACTATTAAGCAAGGTGTACCGTGTACTTTTGTCTTATGATGAATAGTAGGATTAGCTGATTAGCAAGCTCACAATGTGTCACACCGTTTTGCTTTGTGAGCTTGTTGCGAGTTAACTATGAAACCTTGCGTTTTTGACACCTAACCCACAATCCCCGTCACTCTGTCACGTCACCTAACTCAAATCCCAGTCGCTCACCCCAGGCAAGCCCCCAGGTCATCGTGACATCACGTGACACCAGCCCCCTGGTCACCCCAGGCATGCCCCCAGGTGCCCAGGTTGTTGAACCAGAAAACCCAAAGTAGAAAAAGATTTTAGCACCTCTGAGCCCCAGGAATGGGTGTAAGTTGTGTGACAATAGGTAGTTGTCTCCACCCCGTTGTGTCCGTTGAAGTTAAAGTATCAATACTGCAATATAGAAATATAGGACTGAAGTGGTTTAGTGTATGTTTTGTAATAATAATCCAAATTATTGAGTTGGAGAAAAAAAGCGTTATTTTTTTAATTATAATTTTTTGGGTGGGGGGGGCTTAGTACGACCTCCACACTCTCGCGGAGGAGACTGCCGACGAGCGGCGCCGTCGTCTGGCCAGAACTAGAGTTCAAACTAGAGTCCTCAACAGGCCCGAAAATTAAGGCTCATCAAATCCTGTACATTCAATACACTGCCCCCGCTGCCAACCTTAGATCTCCATATATGGAGAGATCTGGATCTGAGATCTAGATCTGACCTCATCACCCCCTGTACACTCAAGATACGCTCCATATATGGCCAGTGCACAATTTCGTCAACAAATAAAAACTAGACTAAAATGTTAGGGAGGGACTAGTGGAGAAGAGATGCAGAAGAACTAAAAGACAAGTACCGTAATTTATGTTTGGTTGTGCTCGGGTGTTGTGATATTTAGTCGACTAAAGCTAGACTAAAATAAACCATTTCAGGTGACTAAAATATAGGACAAAAACTAAATGATTTTTTATTCAGAAGACTATAAATCAACACTGCAGGCAGGCAGACAGACAAACAAACAGACCTATGACAGACAGACAGACAGACAGACAGACAGACAGACAGACAGACAGACAGACAGACAGACAGACAGACAGACAGACGTGTGAGAGCCCCCGGCCACAAAGGGCCACTGGGTCAGCTCAATCCATTAATCTGCCAATGACTAATCTCTGGCACTCAGACAAGCAAGGCCGCCACAGACAGACAGACAGCCCCAGAAAGATTATTATTTATTTATTTGGCATTTGAGCCACGGACCACCACGGACCATGAGATTTAGCCTTTCAGACCCAAAACTTTGAATATTTGGTTGTCGTCGGATAGGATTTTGTCCCATGCTGTATTGATGTTGGTAGGCCTACTATTTAGAGAAAACAGGCCAACGTTGATCAAAATGACAATTGTTCTACTTTCTAAATTAAGCAATGCAGATGTTTAACTCTTGAGATCATCATTTAGCTGGGGACCACCAGGAACCTCCTCAAGGACCACTGGTGGTCCCCGGACCACTGGTTGAAAACCACTGGAGTAGAGTAACTAAGTACATTTACTTAATAAGTAGTGTACTTATGTACACATTTGAGGTACTTTTACTTTACTGGAGTATTTAAAAATGTCTGTACATTTACTTCTACTCCACTACATTTCAGAGGCAAATGTACTTTTTACTCCACTACAATCATTTTAAACGTTTAGTTACTACTTTTTGAGATTTTGGCGTATTTGAAAATAGGCGATCTACAAGCTCATGATGTGACGCATTGTGAGCTTGTAGATCTTCTATTTTAAAAATATTTTTTTATACATGATGCTATACATTTGAAAACTAGTGAAATGGGACATCCTGCATAATGAACACTTTCTACTTTTGGTACTTTAGTACCAAGTAATTTTGATGCATATATTTTTGCACTTTTACTCAAGTAGATTTGAATTGCGGACCTTTACTCATAACAAAGTATTTCTACAATGCTATGCAAATGCTATACTAATGATACTTTTACTTAGTAAAACATGCAAGTACTTTTTCCACCACTGCAATACACACACGCGCACAGACGCACACACACGCGCGTGGGCACACAGACGCAATACGCACACACACGCGTGGGCACACAGACTGACAGACGCAATACGCACACACACGCATGGGCACACGGACGCAATACGCACACCTCCACTTGAAGCTGCATCTCCCCGAGATGAAGGGCCCGTTATGGTTGGCCACGAAGTGGCCGCAATTATTTTGATAAAGGAGGGCGTTCTTCTGTCAGAGAAAGCGCCTGCTAGCTTATAGGACGGGTGACTGTTTGTTGTGTCCATGAGTGCAGCTGGGGTTCTGATCTGGAATGTCCCTTTAACCCCAGGAAACAGGAGCTCCCCATTGTTCTCCATTCGTATAGGCGCGGACAAAAGGGTGTGTGTGTTTGTGTGTGTGTGTGTGTGTGTGTGTGTGTGTGTGTGTGTGTGTGTGTGTGTGTGTGTGTGTGTGTGTGTGTGTGTGTGTGTCGACTGTGCGTCAACTGTGTGTCGGGCTCAGGGCATGTCGGGACATGTTTGTATAATCTATATAACAGTGTCTGAAGTCAGGAGGAGAGTGTCCTTGAAGAACGCTGCAGAAGCTATGCGAAGAAAACCCACAGCGCATAAAGCAATGTACACACACCCACACACACACTGTATGCACAAACAAAGAGTCCTTTAAGCCAGAGTTGTCCTTAGCAGTGTGCCGGTACACGCCGCGACACGCCGAGCAAACCAAGTACGACTCTGGCTTTAAATTGACCCGAGGCCACTGTGGCCGCGGCGCTGCAGAGTAATCAGGTGGAGGAACACTCCATCGATCTCCTGGCTGCTAACTGGTAAACAAGCACAGCAACACTCGGTCACCCGGGTCATTGATTTTCCTGGGTTTTAATCAGTGGTGCTAAACAGTAACCAAGTACATTTACTTAAGTGCTGCGTACTTAAGTACAATTTTGAGGTATTTGTACTCATTTCCAATTTCCAATACTTTTACTTCTACTCCACTACATAATAATAATAATAATAATAAAGCTTTATTTATATAGCACCTTTCAAGAACAAGGTCACAAAGTGCTTAACAACAAAGGGAACACAATAAAGAACACAATAATAATAGCATAACATTGGATAACAGAAAGTGAAAAATACATAGGAAAATACCTAACATTCACAACGATAAAGGATCCACTACATCCACATCCACTACATCTACCTCAAAGCACTGCTATACCCCAAGCTCACAGCCTCACACCTCAGGTAGAATCACCCGGAGGGTACTAGTACCAAGCCACGCCCTGGTGGACACACCAAAGTCGAAACACCAAGGGCTCGATTTTCGTCCATGCTAAACCCCTTATCCCTAAACTGCTTTGCTTTTCTTTTCTTTACGTTTTTTTTTTAAACATTTTTGAATAGTGAAAATACACAATCTACAAGCTCCACAACGTGCCAATGTAGATCGGCTAGTTGAACTATTCAAAACTTATTTTCAAAATAGTAAAAAAAAAAAAATCACAACTCCCCTCTCTCCCCCCCCCCCCCCACCCCTCTCCTCTCTCTCTCTCTCATTAGCAGGCAACAGTGCAGCACTAATACTTTCTCTCTCTCTCTCTGTTTCTGGCAAACAGCGCCCCTACTGGTACTAATAGTCATATACTGGTGCTCAGGTACATAGGTGAACACATAGGCGGGTGAACACGGACATTGCTGGTTGTAGGAGTGATTGCACCACTCAAAAAGAAAGAAAAAAAAAGTGATTTAGAGATCAGGGGTTTAAATTTGGACGAAAATAGAGCCCCAAATGTCTTGATAGGAGCTTTCTGCATCCTGCCATAACGATATGGAACAGCCTTCCCCCTGCGGTTGTTGGAGACATTTCATCAAGCAGTGTTCAGGCCTTCCAGAAGAGGCTGAACAAACCGCTCCTCAGTATATGGGACTGTTATCCCATAAAGCTCAAGGACTTTTAATCATCCAACATTCAGTTTACACTTTACCCCTGACTGAGTAGCTACAGATCACTTTAATAGGCTCTTTGAATATGGTTTTCTCAATGTATCTGCCAAAGCTTAATAAAGAAATTAATGAATAAGAATCTCAGAGGCAAATATTGTACATTTACTCCACTACATTTCGGCTTTTTTTCCAAAAACATTTTCATACATTTGAAACCTTGAAATGGGACATTCTGCATAATAATGAGTACTTCTACTTTTGGTACTTCCAGTTGATGCCAATACGGAGTAGTTCTACATTGTAGTATTGATACTTTTACTTAAGTAAAACAATTGAGTCCTTTTCCACCACTGGTTTTAATCACACACACACACACACACACACACACACACACACACACACACACACGCGCGCGCAGCGAACGTCCATTATGTCAGAGAGGGCCCTTGAGCCAGTCGCAGGGGGCCTTGCATGATGCACTTGCAAGCCAATCAGTCGAGTGAATTTCGATGAGCCCTCTTAGCACATTTGCCATCTGATAGAGTGCACTCCGTCTACTCCACAAGCACCGTGGTTAAGAATAGCTCTCTCTCTCTCTCTCTCTCTCGCTCGCTCTCAGGACACTATAGTAAACTGCACTGGCATCTGTTTCAAATGGCCTATAGGTGACTGACATGACACCGGCAGAGATTATGATGATGGCGAGTGGAGTTCTCAACTCAACATTTAGTTGTTTTATTCTACGGAATTAACATACAGCCACATACAGTAACTCTGTCATGGTGTCTGAAGTTACCTTCTATCCCCATCAGAGGCCTCGCCCACGGCTGTATGTAGCTATAGAGACCGTCAGAATCAGCTTGATTGTCACATCACAGATTTACAGAGTTAAAGCATCGTTCCCATCGTGTCACTTTTTCCACAGAAGAGAACGGGAAGGAGATCAAGAAAACAAACAAAAATCGACATATTTACACATAACCATGATATAAAGGTATAAAGGTGCGTGGGCATGGCAGCAGGCATAGACTGTGCAGTGTGCAATATATACTTAAAGGACCACTTCACCAAATGTCGCCCATACTGTTTAAGTTCAATAATATTATCCCCCGTGAAATTAGATAAATCCATTTACAATGGATCCCTTGTTATTCACAGTATGATAAGAATCTGGAAACAAATCAAAACATATTTTAGGAACAACTCACTATCTTTTCTGCTCCCCATAGCTGCTAACCCCTCATTTCTACCATCCCAACTGGATGATACGTTTGCACAGCGGAAGGGTTTGGGTATACGCACAATTGGAGACTTATATATGGGTGGAACTTTTGCCTCATTTGCTCAACTGCAGGAAAAAAATAGACTCCCTAGGAGTAACCTTTTTAGGTTTCTACAGGTTAGGAACTACATCCGTAACTTTTCTCCCACTTTTGAGAGAGCTACACCTTCATCCCTAGATAGGTTCCTTCTTAATAATACAATACCAGACGTGAGGGTGTCACATCTTTATGAATCATTTCAAGTGGCAAACCCACCTACTACATCAGCTATTAATCTGGCATGGGAAAATGAGCTGGGGACTTCAATTTCAGACGAGCTCTGGGAAGACAGCCTTGAAGAAATGAATGCATGCTCTATCAATTCCAGACATTGCCTTATCCAGTTTCGAGTCATACATAGACTCCATTATTCCAAATTAAAATTACATAACATATACCCAGATATTTCTTCGCATTGTGACAAATGTAATACAATAGATGCAAATCTTCTTCATAGCTTCGCCCTTTGCCCTCGGATACAAAGATATTGGATTAAGATATTTGAGACGCTCTCTGATATTTTGAGTATTCATATTGACCCCGATCCTGTACTAATAATTCTGGGTTTGTCAGACTCCATGCCTATGTTGACGAGAGCACAGAAACAACTCTTCTCATATGGTCTGATTACAGCGAAAAAACTAATTCTGACACACTGGAAGAAGGAGGAGGCTCCTGCATTTAAGCACTGGTTAAATGAAATGACTAGTACACTTCAGCTTGAGAGAATAAGGTATTTCCTGAGAAACAGGGAGAGCCAGTTTGATAAGGTTTGGCTGCCCCTTGTCCATTACCTGAGTAGAAACGATTAATAGACAGGATACCATTGATATGGTTGACTGTACGCCATTTTCTTTTCAGATGTTTTCCATGAGCTTTCTATCATCTTATTATAGTATGCAGTGTCACTGAGCAGTATGGGTGGGAGGGTTAAGGGATTTCTTTCTCTTTTTTGTCTTGTTTATTTTTTCTTTCATTTTGTTTCATAAAAAAAGTATTTCATATCATAATGTTTGTAATAATTTATAATCTGTTCAATAAAAACATATTTGACAAAAAAAAAGACCACTTCACCACTTTTCAACCTATCTTCATATAATAGGTCCTCACTAATAATCATGAAAACAATGGTGCAAATTTTTTCTACTCTGTCTGTGTCTCATAAGAGGGCTGTGTGGGCAGTTCAGAAACCGTCTTCCAGTGACATCATCGATGGGGAATACAAGCTAAAATAAACTGCAGGCTTTCTAGTCCTGAAAAGTTGCAATGCAAAAATGGAAGCCATCGATAATGAAAATCTAAATGTCAGTGCGTGTCAACCGCGTAATCTACATAAACAAAAGACTGACTCTGGTATAATCCGCAAAGTCACATATCGTTGTCATCCAGGACTAGGTGCACCGGGCCAAACGTGCTCCGTGTCTGTATAGTAAACGCATGGTCATATTAACCCATTTTGGGGCGGGAACCCCTTTTGGTGTTTTAATCATTATGTTATAATTTAGCTATTGAAAAATAGCAGATCTACAAGTTCATAGCGCGCCACTCGGTGGCACGCTATGAACTTGTAGGTCTGCTATTTTAAAAATAATTGTGAAAATGTGGCGCAAACTTTTGAATATATATTCTTTTAGAGCGAACGTTTCTAATTCAAATCTTTGCCAGGGTCCCTGGAACAACATATTTTGAGATGGGGGGTCGGCGGCCAAATACATATAATTCTAGGTTTTTTTTACATTAAATAGTTTGAGAACCACTGACATAGAAACATAGGTTTTTCAGAAAACTGTCAGAATATTTAGAAGATTTTTTTTCGACGGGTTAAAAGACGATATTCCACCGTGGAAAGTAAACACTGTCTGAATCAGGTCTTTTGACAACCTGTGCGGAACGTCCAATTCAAAAACACACTCTTCCTTGCCGGCTGGACACTAAAACCGATCAGCAAGTTCCATGTGAAATTCTCCACAGGCTGTCAAAGAACCTGATTTTAAACGGTTGTTTCACAGCGGAATATAATTTTACCACCACAGGTTTTACTACAGTCAGACACATGTAACAACACGTCAATACCTTCACATTTGCATGAAGTTTGGAAAATAGGTCAAAAACACATCTATCAAACAGTAAATGGTGCATTTATACAGAGCCTTTATCCAAGGCGCTTTACATAGATTGTGCATTACATTCACTCATGTGCATTACATTCACCCATTCACACACACATTCATACACCGATGGCGGCGGAAACCATGCAACCATCGGGAGCAATTAGGGGTTCAGCAGATGATGCACTTTATTGACTAGCTGCACTTTATCAAGGGAATGTGTGCAATATCTCAGTTTATTTTGTGCTCCATGGTGTTTTTCTTTTCCTTCTGTGAATGTGTATATGTTATTTGTATGCAGCTGTGACTCTGTCTCCAAGACAAATTTCTCCTTAGGGAGACAAATAAAGACGACCTTGAACCTTGAGCATCTTACTCAAGGACACTTCCGACACTAAATCTGGGGGAGCCTGGGATTGAACTGGGAACCTTTGGGTTGCCAAGTGGCCACTCTCTACCTCCTGAGCTACTGCCGCGCCTAGGACAGAGTGTAAAAATGGAACCAAATGGACATGGACTCGTAACTGTCAGTGTTAGGGCGCTACAGTTGTACTGGAGTAAAAAGTATAATATTTGCCTCCACCAGGCCGAAGGCATGGGGAGAGTATGTTTTGCACTCCGACCGTGTGTGTCTGTCACCGTGTACAGCTCATCTCTGGCACCGTTAGCCCGGTCAATGCCAAACTGTGGTCACACACCCTGGATGCCAACGACGAACCTCTGCCCCCAATATTGTTTTGCAAAACACATTTATTTACATTACTCATACAGATTTTATCCATACATCACACAAGTCGGTATACATATCTCTACAATGTGATCAACACAGATCCGTTTGATTTTTCATATTCCATCCTGATTCACTACGATTGACATCTAAGTTTGCACGACTGGCCCATTTAGAACAATATGCCGCAAATCATGAACACAGCGTCCAATTGCGGTGAAACTGTGCACACACATTCCCACTAGGCTGAGGAAGAAATGCCACTTTTCAAATGAGCCTCATGGTGGCGCTATAAGAGGCCCAGTCGAGTCTTTACTTATAACTGCACCGATCTGCGTATGTTTGTATGCACACTCCCTAGAGGCCAAGGAAATCTGCCTTTTATAGCGCTACCAGGAGGCCGACTTCTGTGAAACACATTTTTTATATTAGTTCTTCAGATTTTATCCAAATATAACACAAATTGGTACTCATGATATTTATAGTCATGTGATCAAGCTGTGTGATTTCTTTATATTCTATCATGGTTGATTGTTTGATATCTACTGTAAAGTTTGCAGGCGTTGCCTCAAATCATTAACACGGTGTCCAATTGCTGTGAAACTTTGCACGCACATTCCACTATTAATGCCACCCTTTTAACATTTCCCTATTATAGCGCCACATGGGAGGCACAATGTTTGCCAAAGAAAACCCCCACATGTTTATATTACTCCTACACATTTAGTCCAAAGTAACATCACAAACATTCTTGACCTGGTGGAGACCTGTGCTCCGAGGAGCTAGTTCCCTCTGAAAAGTACAGAAATGTATAAATACTTCAAACTTTTACCCAAGTACAGTACTTGAGTAAATGTACTTTACACCAGTGCTATTGATAGATGCTGGGAGGGAGTCACGAACCCTGACCCAAAGGGCACAGTAGCGTGCCAGTGTAGAAGCCATCCCCATCCAGCAGGGTCTGGACTGACTTAACTGTGGCTTCTCAAAACTGCCTTGTATTCATTCACATGACTTATCCAGACGTGGACAATGGCATTCTGAAGCTATGTGTGACTTTGCCAGGTTTTCCAGGAGAGTGGGAAGCTGGGAACCCTTCCCTACACAGAGTCCCATCTCAACCTATCCCAGCAAGCCAAATGACGTCATGATAACGTTATGATGACGTCCTCCAGTGACTCCGGTGACTTTCAGGACTAGGCCAGATCACAGCCTAATAGCCTATATGGGGATGATCTTTACGTCATTTCCAGAACGTCTTCACCAGTCAATAATATAGCTTATTCTGATAAGTTGATCTCAATGATCTGGCCTCGATCGGACTCTCTGATTCATCCAGGGACATCCGTCTTAGTGGGCAGAATTTATGTTGGTTGAAAACAGATGATATTCTGGGACTGATCTGACTAGTCTTGGTTTGACTTGATCTGGCCCCAATAGAGACGTCACTAATTCATCCAGGTCCTGACTGTGCTTGCTGGGATAGCTAAAAACACTTCTTTCTTTAACCATTTCAAACCTTATACAATATTTTGAGCATTTGGAAAACAGCCAATCTCTAAGCTCATACTGTATGAGCTTATGAAGCTCATTGTAGTGAGTCAGTGTAAAATCAGCCATTACGACGGTATCAAGGCCAGCCAAAATACATAACCCTAGATTTATAGTGGACTAAAATCTTATAAAACTAGACTAACACTAGTACTACAACATTCCAGGTGACAAAAATGTGGCTAAAACAAAATGAAAACTATTCAGAAGACTATGACTAAAACTAAAAAAGTTATGTATTCTGTTTCTGTGTTTTCAGTATTTTCACCAACCTGGGAGTTATCCTAGGACTTCCAAAGAAGTGAACACACGGAAATAACGTCCGATCTAATACTAAAGAATTTAGAAAGGGCTAGGGCTGATTTATTTATTTACTTACTCTGGCAGTAAATGAGTTACTTAATTAGGTTTAAGTTGATGAAAACAAGTCTAAAACTGGAAAAGATCAGACTCTCGTTAAGTGAGAGAGGATACGTGAGGTCTGGTGGAATGTGAGCGGTTTGCTGTGGTGGGGGTATGTATTGTTCCACTGATTTTGTTTTGTTTTTATTGTCTGTTTTTGCATTATTTTATCGTGTTTTGGGTTGTTATTCAATCGGTTTACTGCAAATGTAGCATTGGAGGATGGTATGCATTGGAGGAAGCTATTATGTATCTGCATATTACCCACATTTGGGGTATTGAATGCTTCTGTGGAAGTTGATGAAAAGAATGAAATAAAAACTCCCAACATCACACAGCTACATAATCCCATCTGTACGACAGAACGGAAACAAAGCGCAAAATTAAAAACACAAGTGACTTTTCTCTCTCTTCTTCAATCTGTCCGTTTAGCAGTTGTTGTTTTTTGTTTAGTTGTTGTTTTTTTGTCCTGACATGGAGCAGTACACAACAGCATTCTCTTCTAGCAGGGAAGTAATACCATTTGGCTGTCAGAACATAGGTTTATGTCCTGACATGGAGCAGTACACAACAGCATTCTCTGACCATTTGGCTGTCAGAACATAGGTTTATGGCTCGCTCAATGCTCCAACGCAGCCCAGAGTGAAGAGAAGAGAGAGAGACACAGGAGACTGAGGATGCCTGTTGCTATAGTAACTCAGAGCAGACAGGAGTTTTGTACGTGTGTGTGTGTGTGTGTGTGTGTGTGTGTGTGTGTGTGTGTGTGTGTGTGTGTGTGTGTGTGTGTGTGTGTGTGTGTGTGTGTGGACTTGAATTACTATACTTGTGAGGGCCAATTGTCCACACAAGTATAGCGCAATCTGAGAAATAGAGTAGACGTAATGTTTCGAGGACCATTTTCCTGGTCCTCACAAGAAGAATAGTTGCTTTACTATGGTTAAAAAAAACATTTGTTTTACAGATAGGAAAAGATTCAGGTTAGGTTGAGGATTAGAACTTAAGTTTAGGGTTGCTTCACCCTCCCAATAACTGATTGTGGGGGTTTAGCAGAGATGGAGAACTCGTAAAGAGGCTGGGGAATTGGGAATTGGCTTTACTAAATTGGGACTTGAAGTGGAGAAAATGTTTCTTTTTTCTTTTGTCTTGAAGGGGCATGTTTTGCGCAATATGTCATTATGTCTGCCCTATGATCTCTGACATTTATATGATTGAAATTACAGAAAAAGAAAGAAATTTAGGGTTGGAGTCATGTATGATTTATAATAGGTCGAGCACCCTTACATTTCTACCTATACTATAAGCTTAGACGTCTACTTTCATCTTTAACGGTTAGGGTCAAAAATGGGAAGAAATTGTAGAAATGGCAATAGTAATCCTAATATGTGTTGATGTCCTCACAACTATAGTACGCACGCACGCACGCACGCAGAGGCGCACACTGCTGAATCACCGCTCCTCAGGATAAGAGGACCCTGGACTGAGGAGAACCCTCCTATCTCTCCATCAAACAGGACAGGGAGAACCCTGCTATCCCTCCATCAAACAGGACAGGGAGAACCCTCCTATCTCTCCATCAAACAGGACAGGGAGAACCCTCCTATCCCTCCATCAAACAGGACAGGGAGAACCCTCCTATCCCTCCATCAAACAGGACAGGGAGAACCCTGCTATCCCTCCATCAAACAGGACAGGGAGAACCCTGCTATCCCTCCATCAAACAGGACAGGGAGAACCCTGCTATCCCTCCATCAAACAGGACAGGGAGAACCCTCCTATCTCTCCATCAAACAGGACAGGGAGAACCCTGCTATATCTCTCCCTCAAACAGGACAGGGAGAACCCTGCTATCCCTCCATCAAACAAACAGCTTTATGTTTCACATCATCCTCAGTATCTCTCGCAGCTTGTTTGCAGGCTTAGCTGGCTTCACGCCCGTGTTTACCAGCGTTAGTGCTTTCCGCAGCGTTCCCCTTAGAAAGCATAAATAGGCATAAAACCAAACAAATCTGCGAGCGAAGAAAAACAAATAGCGTGGAAGAAGGAAGCAGCTGTTCAGTTGCCAGGGCATTATCTGGCTCGTGTGCATGACCAAGGAAGACGGGGAATCATCCGGGCCTGTGTCGCACACAATAGAGTACCATCTACAAAGCGGTGCATGCATGGTCGTTGGCACGTTGTGATGTTTGTATAGATCAGCTATTTTTGCACCTCCAAATCAGGCGTTAAGTGTCTGAACATGGTACTGTACATGTGATGATGTGACAGTCGGTCATGTGTTACACTCACAAGGGTGTGTGTGTGTGTGTGTGTGTGGTAGTGATAATGGGCGTGCTGGCTGGTTGTGTGGAGCGCAGCTGGAAGCAGCGGGGGGGCAGAGCACTGCGGAATTCCCCACCAGCAAAGACAGGTCTATTTATAGACACACTCTGACGATATACACATACACGT
Organism: Protomyctophum parallelum; assembly: GCF_964188405.1. NCBI lineage: Eukaryota > Metazoa > Chordata > Actinopteri > Myctophiformes > Myctophidae > Protomyctophum > Protomyctophum parallelum. The sequence goes on along the minus strand of NC_139697.1, from coordinate 12,093,684 downwards.
ACTGTATGTGTGCCATATGGCTGGGTGGGCCCTCCAGTGCGCGCACGCACACGCACACACACACACACACACACACACACACACAATCACACATACACACACACACCTTATCTTCATATTCTAACTATTTGTGATTTTTGTAAATGAATACACTACTACTACTACAACTACAAGCTCGAAACATGGCGCGAAGAGACACGTTTTGAGCTTGTAGATCTGCTACTTTTGCCGTTTTTTTTATTTGAATCCTGAAAAGTAGGAGTTTTTCTCCGACAGAGACTATATATGACAAACACACTCACTCTCTTTGTGAGCATAGTAAGTAAGTATACCTCTAACCTATTTTATGCTTTTGTGTTTGTTTGTTTTTTTAATTAACGCCCTACTTGATCATACTACACAGAGTATTCCAAAAATAGCACATCTATACAAGCTCAAAACACGTCACACCGACATGCGTTTTGAGCCTGTAAGATTGTTTTGAATCCTGCAAATTAACAGTTTTGGACATATGAGGATTCCACCCGACAAGCAACGCTCTGAAGAAAACACACAAAAATACACCCACATCCAGCCATCATTCCGATTGGTTCATACGTCTGTGCGTGCGTTTGTGTGCGCGTGCGTTTGTGTGTGCGTGCGTGTGCTTGAGCGTATGCATGTTGTCTCAAATTTGTAGGACAAGCACAGCTGCTGTGGAACAAAATATCGGTCTATAGGTCACGGCTGTAATTGGAATCTCATTTCTGACTACGGGAGGTGACACACATATATATATATACATACAGTACTGTATATGTGCTGTACACACACACACACACGTCACACACACACACACAGAAAGCACACACTCACTCACACCCTAGCCTAGTGGTTCAAGGCCAACACAAACTAATCAGTAACTCTGACCTGCCCCTGGGTTTGTGTGTGTGTGTGTGTGTGTGTGTGTGTGTGTGTGTGTGTGTGTGTGTGTGTGTGTGTGTGTGTGTGTGTGTGTGTGTGTGTGTGTGTGTGTGTGTGTGTGTGTGTGTGTGTGCGTTACATGCCATTTAACTGTAAGCTTAGCTCACCTAAGCAGAAGCTCTTTGGGGAGTTTCTTGTTGATGGGGGCTTCATCGCTGTTAGAGAACACCTGCGGAGAAAACAACACATAATGTACACGTTAGCCGCGTGCGTGTCTGTACACATGTGTGTGTGCGTGCACGTGTGCATGTACGTGCATGAGTAATGGCTGCAAGAGAGGTGGAATGGCAGATATGAGCCATAAGTCACTATGGTAACGGAACACTCAAGAACAGGCTGGGGGTGGGGAAACAACAACATTCACAACACCATCGCATTAAACAAAAACCATTAAAGCACCAGGTTGCACCAATTCATACTTTTTCATGCGATCGCTCACAGAAAGCCTTTGTTTCGGTTGAATTTCTGCTTAAACCACTTAACCCCCCCCCCCAGCTATGGGACGCACTAGATCTGCTTGTACTGTAGATCTGCTATTTTTGAAAAATCATGAAAATGTGGCGCAATTTTTTGAATATATATTCTTTCAGAGTGAACGTTTTTAACTAAAACTTTGCTTCTTGGGAGTCCCTGGAACAACATATTTTCAGTACATATATAAGTTTGGGGTTCCTTGACATGAAATAGTTTTGAGCACCTTGAAGACATTTTTTTAATTTTGACCTCAGGTCTTAATGGATTTAATTCATCCCCTAACTAAACAATAAATGTCAGCACTTGTGGGGGGAATCGGGTTCAAATCCAGGGAAGAAGAGGAGAGTTGCATTAGTTCAGTGCTTGATTTACACTTTGTCATACGACGGTGTAGCACAATATCAGATCTGCAAGCTCACAGCCACATTAGTGCATATACTAGCCTCCCTCCACTGGCTTCCTGTGCGATACAGGATTTACTTCAAAGTATTGCTCTTTGTCTTTAAGTGTCTAAATGGTTTGGCACCCATTTATTTATCTGAACTGCTGAAACCCTATGCTCCGACACGGACGCTCAGGTCCTCTGACCAGCTTCTCCTGGTGGTTCCTAAAACCAAGCTGAAGCTCAGAGGTTATCGAGCTTTTGCAGTGGCAGCTCCCAAGCTCTGGAATGAGCTGCCTCTGCACACAAGACAAGCCCCCACCCTCCAGGTGTTTAAGTCACGCCTCAAGACTTACCTTTATTCCTTGGCTTTTCCAAGCACAGTATGAGATGTTCGATATTTAACGTGACACTGTGCATGTTGTTTGTGGTTGTTTTGTGGTTTTTAAATGAAGTTGTTTTTTAATGTTGAAGTTGTTTTTTAATGTTTTACTGTAAAGCACTTTGGTACAACGTTGTTGTTTTAAAATGTGCTATATAAATAAAGATGGTATGGTATGGTATGGTATAATCAAATCAAAACAAGGAAGTGAAGCCCATACCCAAGGTGGGGTTGGAGTTTGCATGTTCTCCCCGTGGCCCCTAGGGTAGGTACCCTCACAAAAACATGCAGTAATCCTGGTCTCTAAACTACCTCCCTCTGCCTGGCCAGCCAGGGCGCCTGATGGAGGGGAAAAGAACTGGTCGGAATAACGTGTTCCTTCCACGCGCTACGTCCGGCCAGGGAAATTCCCCCCTGTCAGGTGAAAAGAAGCAGCTTGGACTCCTCATGCATAGAAGGAGGCATGAGGTCAGTCTGCTGCCCCCCCCCCCCCCCCCCCCCAGGTTGGCAGAGGAAGTGTAGCGCCCAGGATTACATTAGATAATTGGCACTGGGTGAAAAAAACTGGGTTGCAAAAATTGTGGGATAAAAAAATAAAATAAAAAGTGAAACTCGGTGGTTAATACAACAAGGCATCAGGCATCTCAATTCATTCAATATTTATATCATATCATATCATAATAATAGGAAACTTTGACAATGGTTTCCCTGATTGTTAAAAGGAAACACTCCTCCTTGAATACGCAGAAGTGACCCGTGATGACCGAAGCCTACATAACAGTCACATTCCCCAGAGTCAAGCATCTGTAACAGCCATCATCATCAGCTATTATTGGTCACACCCAATAACAAAGACACGTCCTATGATTTGACATGCCTTTCTCGCACACACGCACACACACGCACACACGCACACACACACACACACACACACACACACACACACACACACACACACACACACACACACACACACACACGTTCCTGCTATCAGCTGTGTCCTTAGTGAGCTAACGTGACCCTGGCAGGCAGTCAGATGACCAATTTACTTCAGCTATGCTAACAACATTCTAGAAATGTATCCTTGGATTTCCTTTGCTTACAAGTGAACAAACACAGAGTATATTATTAGCCCAGTTTTCTGCTGAGCGGATCACACACACACACACACACACACACACACACACAATACCCATTTATACTTTTTCAGTTGAACTTCTGCATAAACCACTTAAACATAGCAAAGATATCCGATCTACAAGCTCACAACACGTTGTGACGTCTATGTAGTATGATCAAATAGTATACAATTTACTTACAATACTTACTTACTTACAATAGTCAGGAACAAAAGCATGGGAATACATCACAAAAGCATTTATCATAAAACATGCGTAAGCTAAGAAAGTAACAGTGGAATATCTATATTATGAGACTATACATATAAGCTATATATATACTACTATGCTATACAGTACATATGTACTATGGCGTGCTATGACTATATACAATGCAATTATAGTGCCGTGACTGCCGTCTACATAACATGCTATAAGTCTGTATCAGATGCTATCTAAGTCTACAGAAATGCTATCTAAGGGGGTAGGGTAAGTGCTATGGGCCATGATGGAG
>NC_139697.1:12079851-12084851 GCF_964188405.1 Protomyctophum parallelum | reverse complement strand
TGTCCACGCTCAGAGGACATGTATGTACCCATTCCATGCATCAGCAACTGTCAATGCTGTGGCACATAGTGAAAGGAGAAGGCATGTATGTACCCATTCCCTGCATCAGTGCTCAGTGAAAGGAGAGGACATGTTTCTGGGTTCTCTGTCGGACCTACAACGACTTGTGTCTGTAGCACAAGTGGTGGTTTGTAGTGTACTTTGTAAACATACGGACACGCAGAATAGATGTGCTGCTCTGTACACATACTTGTGTAGCACTACAGGTATAGCGATAGATAGCTTATAAATACATTATATTTATATCTGTAGAGGTATTCCGCCCATCCATTGTTATATGGATTATGGATGATGCATTACATTGTAATGCATCCGTCTTGTCTACATTGCTCATCCTCTCTTTCTTTCTGAGACTTAGATTTGGGCACTGTGCCCTCGCATCTCATCTTCATTTTGCCCCACATTCACTTATTGAAACGGCAAACGGACCTGAGTTGTCTTGTAGCCTACTCTGAATCTCTTCACCAGAAATAATAGGAGATCGTTGCCTTGCTGTGAGTGAGCTTGTAGATTGGACATTTCTGGTGAAAGGGTCTGTTGGGGTTCAAGTGGTTTAAGTAATATCATCTCACCTAATAATGTTCATGTTTCTTCTCCCATTATATGTGTATGCTTTTACAAAGTCAATAAGTCACCAACTGACTAATGAAACAACACTGTCTGCTACAGTGGCTTGAATTTGCATGCTGTATTTTTAGAGCACCCACCAATACACACCACTGTCTACCACCTCCACCACCAGCCCTGGGGCAGTGTGGTGGTCTGGTCTCCGGTGCAGCGGGCTGCCTGCCTGCCTGCCCTGCCCCAGCCCCTCCAGTCAGTCCCCGCAGCCCTAAGCTCCATGCTGTCGCTGCATGCCTGTCAGCTGGTGCCGGCTGGACAATAATAACAGGATTTCGGATTACCCCCCTTCGGCCAACAAAAGCCTCGGCTTCCCTCCTGTCCTGCAGCATGTAAAATTAGACCCGCGGTGCACACGGATCGAACACACACGTACAGTGTACGTGCACAACGCGCACGCGCGCGCACACAGACACACTATACTCCCCATTTCTTCTTGTTATAAACAAACAACCATAGTGAATAGTGATAAGCTGTCATCATAATTCAATCATACCTCGAACCTGCCCTTGGTGATGCCGTTCATGTCTGCGGAGGTGGAGGGTCGCTGCTGCTGTTACCCGCACAGACGCACCGGCAGGGCGGGGAGGAGGCTGTCGGATGAACGCCGTATTGTTTTTGTGTCGCTGCCTTGGTTGGTCGGGTGGCTGCTGCTCTCTTTTCTCTCTGACTCTCTCTCTCTCTCTCTCTCTCTCTCTCTCTCTCTCTCTCTCTCTCTCTCTCTCTCTCTCTCTCTCTCTCTCTCTCTCCTCTCTCTCTCTCCTCTCTCTCTCTCCTCTCTCTCCCTCTCTCTCTCCTCTCCCTCTCTCCCTCTCTCTCTCTCTCTCTCTCTCTCTCCCCTCTCTCTCTCTATCTCTCTCTCGCTCTCTCTCAGTCTATCTCTCTCTCTTCTCTCTACTCTTCCCACCCAGCCGTCGGCGGCGACGAGGCTCCTGCCTCCAGTCCGGGGTCATTCGGGAGGGTGCCGCCTCGCCAGTCGCCTCGGCTCGGCTCGCCTGTACCGGTGGTCGGTCGGGCGGTAGTGGTGGTAGGTAGGCGGCCTGGACGAAGGCTTGTTGTCCGTTCCCTGCTCGTCCTCCTCCGGCAGCAGCAGCTCTACGGTGTCATCACACGCACACAGAGCCACCAAAATAACAATAATAACATGGACGGTCTGTCTGTCAAAGAGAAAAGTGACTTCACTTCCGCCTCTTGGTCCCTCCCCTCCCCTGCCTCTCATAGTTCAGCCCAGTGCGAGTTAACTTTAGATGTCCAATAAAAAAACACTAAACAGATTTCAGATTTTTACAAAATAAACTAATATTATGAAGCATGACAAAGGAATGGGGGCGGGCTCAAGTGACGTCACCGCTGCGGGAAAAGCCACGCGTGGTGGATTTGTTTTGGTAAAGTCTACATCCCATTGCTGGGAGAGACGGGCTGTTGCGCTTTGGTTGGTTGGTTGGTTGGTTGGTTGGTTGGTTGGTTGATTGGTTGTCGGGACAACCAATGTGTTTAGGGGAAGAGTAATATATTGATAAATTAAATCACTATCTGTAGAAATTACTCTGTTTTAGGGGCTAAGAAAGAGAGCTATCACATTGACATTGTAGCCTATTACAAGTTAAGTGTATACGACGTTGGTGCTGACTAGACAAGAGTAAGTCATATATACATATACATGTATTAAAAGATCTTCCAGAGAAAACATCTTGTTGGGGGAGCTGCTGTCAAAAAATAGGCACATTTTTAAATGCCTACTGCCTATAGCTAGTACTACACATTGTAGTTGTATGTATTTTATCAAAGGATTATACATAGCCTAGTTTGTTTGTACGTCATTGCCAAGTTGCCACGACACGTAGAGAGAGACGCCTTTTAATTTTAAATCAGATGATCACATTATGACTGAGCCGATCGAGGTACATTTATTATTAGGCCTAGCTTGTATCAAACCTGCCGCTAGAGGGCGCGCGTGCACAGCGCCTACAGTCCCTGATGTGATTTACCCTGGTAATTATTCAATCATAACAATGGTTTATCGCAGTGGTTCCCAAAGTGGGGTCCGGCGACCCCCAGGGGTCCTTGAGGGAGTTACAGGTGGTCCCCAGCTAAATGATAGTTTGGAACCAAAGGGTCTGTAACTCTGAGAGTGTACAAATGGAACTCTCAGAGTTAAATTAACAATGATTTTACAATATAAATTGGGGGTCCCAGAGATAGAAATGCCGTTAAATGGGGGTCCATAGACTAATGCATGTCAAACTGGGGGCCCTTGAAATTAAACGGGTTGAGAATCTCTGCTAGAATCTCTTATGGGGGGGTCCCGCCTGCATGGCATATCTTTTCAAATGCGGGTCCACAGGCTAATTAGTGTCAATTTGGGGGTCCTTGACATGAAAAAGTTTAGGAACCACTGGTTTATCGATCATCATCTGACCCAGATTCATTGGCGCAAACTATTCATAAAGCGATTCATAAAACTTGGTCACAAATATTGAAATAACGTCACGTCACAATTGTTCAAATTGATTCAATGCCTAGATTATAAAGTAAAGGAAAGTCAAAAAACAAATGTGTACAGTACAGTGTATACACTGTACACACACACACACACACACACAGGGCGGAAGTGTGCCTTTAAACATAAACAATTGGGGTTATATTTACCTATAAAATTGTTTGATGTGTTGCTATTTTGGAGCTTTGTAATCCCATCATGCATGCAAATATTGTGGTTTTATTCAAAAGTTTACAAAGATAAAACTCAAAAAGACAGTAAAGCATTGGTCAAGGTATAAAAAACGAAGATTAATTATTGAAAATTAAAAAAAAAAATGTTTTCACTGCTATTTCTTAGTGTCTGTATCTCACCCCTTTGTTTACAATTGCATCAAATCTCTCTCTCTCTCTCTCTCTCTCTCTCTCACCCGCCCACACAAAGTGCACATGGCCACTGGGGAGTGGGGGTGTGTGTCATTGAGTTATTTATAAATTCCCTCATTTGTATAGCAATGTATTTTCATAGCCTACGTGCGTAACAAGTCTCCATCCCACCCCCCACTGTATTGCATGTTAATTAAGAATCTCTCATCAAAAGTCTAAATTAATTAAGTCTGTTCTTTAAATAGTCCCATAATCTGTCTCATCCTAACTAGACGGCGACTGTCGGCTGAGTGTAGAATGTCTTCTGCTGCCCTCAGTGACTCTGTGCTCATGTTGTAATGTCGAACAAGGCCCTGGCTGTTAGGATGTACTCATTGTCTCTATGGAGATCCAAGTCAACAAGGGCCCTGTATAACAGAACTATATGATCGCAAAACAGGTGATGTGTGTGCAATGTCTTTTGTTGTATACGGTTTGTGCCGGGTTTGCTTGGTTAGAAACAAACATAACTTGAGCGCACACAAACACACACACACAAACTCTCACACACACACAGATATATTATATTATTCAACCTGTGACTGAGGGCCTTCGGCGATATAGGGGTCATCGCCATGCTTGCTTGTGGACATTATTGTACAAAATAAAATTCCGACTGAATTTCAGACTTAGCTCACCTAAGTCTGGATTCCTCCTGCGTTCCTTCCTCTACATATACGTTCCTGGTGTTGTTTCTCCCACCGCCACCCCAGCACCACCGGTGGGCTCTGCTATTTCTATTCTAGTTATTGTATATTTATCTCCCTGCTATTAATGGCTAATGATGGTTGTAAGTATAATTGTGCAGAGGAGGGAGAAAAATGTAGCAGAGCTGAACACTATGGCATTTAATGTTATATGCACACTTGTGTTCTCATTCTATAATATTTGTTCGATCAATTTGTGAGTTATCTGACTATTACTAGTGGACTCCTTATCTGCCATAGTGTCGTAAATAGTGACATATGTATACATATTCTGGAAGAAAGGAAAGAAATTTGAGACCTGCATCACATTCAGTAATTGGTGTGTGATTTTTTTTATAAAAATGTTGCCATGGACAGGGCCAAGGCCCTGACACGGAAACATTTGTCCATTTACGGACATTGATTAATGAACCCTGACTCCAATTAATAGCTATAGTCTGCAGTCATTCCTTCACCACTAGCCTCCCTATTGGTAGAATTAAGAAAAGAAAAGAAAAAAATAGAACGTGCACGCACACACGCACACACACACACACACACACACACACACACACACACACACACACACACACACACACACACACACACACACACGCGCACACACACACACACACACACACACACACACACACACACACACACACACACACACACACACACACACACACACACACACACACACACACACCTCAGACAATCTCATCCTCC
>NC_139697.1:11269851-11334851 GCF_964188405.1 Protomyctophum parallelum | reverse complement strand
GATCGTGGTATTGGTACGATAAAAAACGTGGTTATGAGAGCGAGTTAAGAAATTGTGTTTGTGATGAAAAAATTGCTGACTCATTCAAGCAGTTAACATGAAGTTCTATGACACATTATGATGGTACACCTGTCGCTTTCAGGGCTGTAGTTCACGTACCGTATGAATCTGGGCTGTGGTTGTGACATTGGGTGAAAGAGGACGAGTGTGGCTACAAAATTACCAAAACCCATGCGTGTAAAGTTAATATTTTGGCCGTGAGGACGATTTGTTCGGAGAATTTCGCTACAGTTTTCACATTGGCTTCTCCCTCTGACCTGCTCTCTCTCTGGCCGTGCGACACTGAGAGTCGAGAGTTTTGCTCAGACCACACACACTTTGAACTGAGATAGCGGGCAAACCGTGCAACGCATTCGAATTCCGTCTGAACCACAACAAAGTCGATGGCCTCGTGTGCTGTTTGAGGTTTAAATCGTGTTTCTACGTAACAGTATGCCAGAGCAATGTGGCTCCAAAGTAACGTGTCGTTTTCTGTTTTTACCCGCGTTTCTCCATTGACTTTGCATGGGGCATTTTTCGCGTCGTTTATTTCGAATTACGTCGGCACGGTAACCCGAAACGGAAAGAAAAGCACAAGCACACCATTCCCGGCCGAGCCGCACGTTTCGATGTATATATTGTGGGGCTTTGGTAAACCGTGCGGCCGGCCATAGACGTCAAAGTTTCGTGTCTTGATTACGATTAAGTATGTGTTGCGGATTTCAACCTGTGTTTCTGCCATTGCATGGCAGGCACCCAGAATAATAGGAATGTTGTTTGAGGGGCAACTTTAGTTTTGTCAGAAATATCAGCGGCTGCACTGTTCCAACAGTGACACCACGATCACACAAAAGCTTGTACTGTATAAGCCTCTTGAAAAATATATCACTCGCCATGGCAATTATTACAAGCATAATCTCACCAAGTACGTTCCTCACCTTTAATGATGGCCCCTAACCGGCTGTCAGATCTCGGTATTACCCAATAGCCAGGGTCATTATCACTAATTACAAAGTATCCCTGTGAAGTTTAATGAAATGATCATTTCCTGCTGTTAAGTTTCCCGGGAGGAGGCCAATTATGCCGTTGGTGACGGCCATGCATGTATGGCATGATGACATCGCTAATGCCCGCACGTGGCTAAGGCTTGTGGTGCCCCCCACATGATGCCATTCTTCCTAACAGCGGGGCCAACATCCATATCTAAGGCAACATCCGCTGTTAAATTATAAACACTCAATCTGCAATTAATTCCCTCCCTTCGGTGCTGTATGGGAACACGTATACAGACATGTGGGGCTTTCGACGTCTGAGGTAAATGGCGTGTGAGCATGAGGACGGCACCCGCCATAACGACAATTATGTGGCATTATCCCCAAACGTCGTTACGTCCCGTTGTTAAGGCTCTCAGTTTGAGACCAATTAGCAGAGGAGGCTGTGCTGTCAGCCCCGGTGGAACTGGACTGTTGTCACAAACACAGCTTTATCGCTGTGCTCTCCGCGGGGAGCGAGGCTTGTGCGTTGTGTGTGTGCGCGTGTGTGTGTGTATTGTTTTGTGCTTCCCTGCTGGTGATCTCTGCAAAGTGCAAACTGTGTGCTCTCTCCAAAACTAACATAACAGTTGGGTCAGGTGCACGTTGTGCACGTTGTGTTGTCGTGCACGTTGTGTCGTCGTGCACAGGGCGTGGGCAGCTGGGACGGCACCGGGTGTGCCATATTTATTTGTTAAGCTGTCGTGGCAAACCATCGTGACAGACGAGGATTATACAAACGGCTGAGTGGATGCATAGAGCAACACATTTAAGGCCAGCTTGATCGCACTAAAGGGACCAAGATATGGTTATCAAATGACATTAATGCACATGAATATTGTTATTATTACCTGTATGTGTAGTAGTAGCATTTTTGAAGCAGCACTCACTAGTTCTGACTTCTATCTAGACTATACTATGTGTGTGTGTGTGTGTGTGTGTGTGTGTGTGTGTGTGTGTGTGTGTGTGTGTGTGTGTGTGTGTGTGTGTGTGTGTGTGTGTGTGTGTGTGTGTGTGTGTGTGTGTGTGTGTGTGTGTGCGTGCGTGCAAATATTGATCAGTGATCACATTCTGTGTCATTTTTTAAGGTAAATAAAATACCACTTCATATTTCATAGAAAATAAAACAGCACTAATCTTACATAATTCTTACTTGGTGAAAAATAATGAAAAGATATCCTTCTAGACTGTTCAAATAGGACCAAAATGATTACATTCGGATAGTTTCCCATGGCTCATTTGAGTCATTTTCCGGCGGTGATGTAATAATAGCTTGAATTTATATAGCGCCTTTCATGAACCCAAGGACGCAACAACAATCAACAATGATATGCCATAAGCCTGAGAGAATAAGTGTCTTTTCAAGGCAGCCTTAAAAGAGTCCAGTGTTGGAGCATGGAGGCAAATCTCTATTGGGAGAGAGTTCCACAGGATGGGAGCTGCCACACTGAACTCTCTGTCCCCGAAGGTTCGCTTGACTGCCTTGGGGACAGAGAGAAGGTCCAAGTTTGTGGACCGAAGGTTCCGTGTCACAGGAGGTTTATGGTTTATGGAGGAGGCCTGAGTGGTAGTGTGGAGCGTTTTGACATTTGTAGGTGAGAAGGAGGAGTTTATACGTGATGCGGAACTTGACAGGAAGCCAGTGTAGTTGTTTAATGCTGGGGGTGATGTGTTGCCAAGGCTTGGTGCGGGGGAGAACTCTGGCAGCTGAGTTTTGGACATACTGCAGCCTGCCCAGGTACTTGTTTGGGATCTTAAACAGGACTCCATTGCAGTAGTCCAGGCGGGAGGTAACAAATGCACTGTGTTACAGCAGTAGACTATATAATGTATAACTTACAATAAGTAAGCAAACGTTTTAACTGAATCAGGGATAAATCTGCCCCAAACGCATGGAGTGCGAACCCAGCTTGACTTGGTTATGAATGGCCCAAAAGCAACAATTACCGTATAGCAGGGTTCCCCAATAGGCGGCCCTATTTTTTTTGGGGGGGTGGGGTCCAGATATAAATGGCATTAAATGGGGGTCAGTAGTCACTATGCATGTCAAACTGGGCATCCTTTTCAAATGGGGTGTTGCCCTGAAAATTAGTTTTCAGGGCCTCGACCTTGCGCGTGCCGACTCGGCCCCCAGCCTGGTACCCTAGTCAAAATATTGAGGGAAATGAATTGGGGAACGCTGCCATATAGGCTTCTTTTGGGCTTTGAAAATAGCAGGTCTCGTCACAACACATTGTGAGGTTTTAGATCTGCTATTTTTTAAGAAATATATTGACAAAAAAGTTAATATTTATATATATTTTCAAACATTTTAACAACACACATCTTAGTATGTGGGTCCCTGCCTGGCACAACTTATTTTCAGATGGGAGGGTGGTTTTGTATATGGACAAAATACTACATTAATCTGGGGATACTTGACATGAAAAAATGGGGGAACCACTGGTTTAAACAACATTAGGAAGCAAGCCCAAATAAGCAACTACACTTATAGAAACAAGTCCCAAAAACCACAACCCACCGCAACTGACTTAATAGAAAAACAAGCCCAATGTCGCTTAGAATAAGAAGACATGTGCACCTCTGGCCATGATTTGGAACACACACACACACACACACGCAATGATCTCATGCACATGCGAATGACAGGTACACTGAGAGAGGAACGGTAAAGAGACGGGCAGGGCTGGACGGACGGTAAAATATTTATGGATCTTTTTGATGGTCCACCGCCCCGCCGGGATTTGTCCCCATATATTATCCCAGATGGCCAGTACTGTATATTAGAGAATGAGAATGGTAATGTGAACTGAAAACGAACATGACTACTACATCTCTTTTATTTCCGCTACTGCTGCTAGTATGGTAATTTATTTTCTTAATGACTTAAGGTCCACACACACCAAGTGTGTTTTTCCGGATTTCTAGCAGCGTTTCTCCATCGATTTTCCGAAAAACGCGCCCAGTGTGCAACCACCTTTAAGCCCCATTATCGAACATCAAAAGCAGAGGCATGGAAAAAATCCCCCCCCCCCAAATTACCCCCAGGAAAATCAAACTCTGACTATCAGTGTTACTACTACTACTAATATGGCCCCTTACCAGACAGTAATATAGTCGTATTGTTGTTCGGTGTTCAGCACAGTGAAGTTGATGTAGATCCCATGTCCAGGGGGAACTCTCACGCTCCACACACAGTCCTGGAAGTTGGGGTACTCCTCAGGGTGACCGGGAGAGTAGATGGTCCCGTTTAATGACGTGATGTTACCGCCGCACAGAGCTGTAAGACAGAACGACGAACAATATGACCCTTCATTAAAACTGCTATTAAATATTACACTCCTGCTGATGTTTTGGGTTATTACGTTGGGCGGCCAGGAGAGTTGATGTTTCGGCGCGACATTTAGCACCCCCTCGAAAACCAGATCCTGTATCTCAAGGGATTATTCCTAATAAAATTATTTCAATATATACCGGGAGGCTATTGAATGCAGTTAAGAGCTGTAAGATGGATGCGTGAACAGCATGAACCTTAATAAACCATCATTAAATGAGTTACATTAATCTATATACAGCCATAATGTTTGGCTATTCCTTTAGACAGCCAGGAAAGGTAGATGCCTTCATTAGAGAATATAATTATCTGCCTTAATAAAATGCTATATATTAAAGGAGAATTTCAGACTAGAAGGCTTTCTAACCTTTATTTGTAGTTGTTACGTCCCCACCAAAGAGGTCCAGGTATTATTTTGTGCAAAAGTGCATTATTGGTCATTTCCCCTACCATAAGGACCTCAACGGGGGTTGGGTTTTTGTGCTACCGGTAATTCGCTTATTTCCATCGAAAATGGCACACAGACTGTGTGCCATCATGGCAGTGGCTGAAACATATGCCCTTTAATCGTCTGTTCCTTAATCCTTAAGGCCCCAGTGCAACAAGCGACGCAGGGCCAAAATAATGTACAAAGGGATATTATTAGTTATTACACAAGATACAATCATGGAACCATTTCTCTCATTTTTCAAGTCAGCGGAAGCATTCTCCCCTTTCTTTCTTCCCGTTGCCTGGCTTGCTCTCCAGGTATCCCCAATTAGTAAGCTCCCTGATCGCAACTGTGACAGCCTTTGAGGACCGCTGAGGCGCGTGCATGCACACGCGCGCACACACACACACACACACACACACACACACACACACACACACACACACACACACACACACACACACACACACACACACACACACACACACACACACACACAGCTGGCGTGAATTAGGTCCTAACTTTTCAATAAATGATAGCGCTAAATGGGTTAAGAAGGCAAAAGGGCAACATAAACATCAAGCTATAGATTATGTACAAATATAGCAGTCCTCAGAGTAAAGGCTCGATGCGTAATGCATCAGAAACTAAAAACAATTTCACCCACTTTTTTGTACTTGTAAAACTGTGACGTGAGAATAAAGTTGATTCTGTTTCTGTTTCTGAACATGGAGAGTAAGAAGACGATGTATGAACCTTCACATCGCGGCAGTGGGTGGTTCCAGGTCCGACTGATGCCGTGCAGGCACGTCAGCGACGTCTCGCCGATCGGCGAGTATCCCGGCAGACATTCGAACGACACCGTCATCCCCACGCTGAAGTCTGAGCCGATCACGATGCCGTTGCGGAACGGCCGAGGATCCGGACAGCTCTGGAGCTGGTAGGCTGCGTGGGGAGAGTAGAGATGAATACCAGCACGCACGTTGTATCCTGGAAGGATCTTTAGTTTTATTTTGTCCCCCCCCCCCCCCCCCCAACAGCAAACAACAACAGTGTGGACGTATCGGTCCAAGGGCCTTCCTCAGTGTAAATCTATGGACCAATTAAAATGACATGTTGTTGGTGGGGTGGCTTTAATTAAAATGACATGTTGTTGGTGGGGTGGCTTTAATTAAAATGACATGTTGTTGGTGGGGTGGCTTTAATTAAAATGACATGTTGTTGGTGGGGTGGCTTTAATTAAAATGACATGTTGTTGGTGGGGTGGCTTTAATTAAAATGACATGTTGTTGGTGGGGTGGCTTTAATTAAAATGACATGTTGTTGGTGGGGTGGCTTTAATTAAAATGACATGTTGTTGGTGGGGTGGCTTTAATTAAAATGACATGTTGTTGGTGGGGTGGCTTTAATTAAAATGACATGTTGTTGGTGGGGTGGCTTTAATTAAAATGACATGTTGTTGGTGGGGTGGCTTTAATTAAAATGACATGTTGTTGGTGGGGTGGCTTTAATTAAAATGACATTTTGTTGGTGGGGTGGCTTTAATTAAAATGACATGTTGTTGGTGGGGTGGCTTTAATTAAAATGACATGTTGTTGGTGGGGTGGCTTTAATTAAAATGACATGTTGTTGGTGGGGTGGCTTTAATTAAAATGACATGTTGTTGGTGGGGTGGCTTTAATTAAAATGACATGTTGTTGGTGGGGTGGCTTTAATTAAAATGACATGTTGTTGGTGGGGTGGCTTTAATTAAAATGACATGTTGTTGGTGGGGTGGCTTTAATTAAAATGACATGTTGTTGGTGGGGTGGCTTTAATTAAAATGACATGTTGTTGGTGGGGTGGCTTTAATTAAAATGACATGTTGTTGGTGGGGTGGCTTTAAAACCCTTAAGACCTGAGAACAGATTCTACAAAATGTCTTCTAAATCATGACAGTTTTCTGAAAAAACGATGTTTCTATGTCAGTGGTGCTCAAATTATTTCATGTCAAGGACCCAAAAAAGATATGTAATTGGCTGCCGACCCCCATCTCAAAATATGTTGTTTGAAGGACCCCCCAGAAGCAAAGATTTGTGTTAAAAACGTTCGCTCTGAAAGAATATATATTCAAAGATTTGCAACACATTTTCACGTTAAAATGACATGTTGCATCCTTGTCATTTTAGCGTAAAACATTTTTTTACGAGAATGCAGCGCGTCACTACGAGCTTGTACATCTACTATTTTACTACTGGTTTAGAAGGCATTTGTAGAATCAGCCTCAGTTGTTAATGGGGTTAAAAGGTTCACAAAAATAAAAAAAGATTTTTTTATATCGATTATTCACCCGATGGATTTTACATTAAATCTTTTTGTCACATCCACCCTATGGAGACACTCTCTTTGTGTCTCCACTGTGTGTCTCCACTGCTGCATACTATAGTCATCGGCTGTGATTGGCTGATAGCGGTGGGTCAGTCACCTTGATATGTGATGTGAAAGCCAGGCTTGTTCTGGGAGTAGTCGCTGTGGAAGAAGAAGCTGGTCTGGTGGGTGGTGCTGAACAGAGCCTTGGGGAGGATCGGCCCGCTGAAGCGGTCGATCACTGAGCCCGTCTCCATCGTGCCACTGCGGATCTCCAGGTAGTCGTGGATGGCCTCCGTGGAGAAGTTCAGGAACTGCAGGTGGATCCCTTTCGCAACGAAACCATGTACGGCAAGTTGAGATAAGGTGATGTATACGATAAGACAGACAGACAGGCAGGCAGGCAGTGAGGGAGGGAGGGAGGCAGGCAGGCAGGCAGGCAGGCAGACAGACAGACAGACAGACAAGACCTTACCAAGGCTTTTTTATTTGGTTCTTACCAAATCCAATAGGTAAGTTGACTGACCATGTGCAGTCTAGTCCACTGGGATAGTTACCGGGGTAACCCGGACTCATGATCACCCCACTCACATCTGTCATCAACCCACCACACTGGGCTGTGTGTGTGTGTGTGGGTGTGTGTGTGGGAGAGAGAGAGAGAGAGAGAGAGAGAGAGAGAGGGGGGGGGGGGGGGGGGGGGGGGGGGACAAAGTGTACACAACAATTAGTAAAGGATATTTTAATTAGCACAACAGGTCTGAAGTCTTTAATCCTGACTTACTCTACCCCCCTTTGTTGAATTTGTGAACTTTTAAGATTTAGTAGAGCAAATATGCTCAACATTAATCAACGTATGCATAATGGAGATGATTGCTCCAGTTTGACCTGCGTGCCGTGCACTGTGGATTATTAGCAGCCTGGACCCTGGAGTATATCCTAATGCTTCTGCAGACTCTGGATGTTACTTTAATGGTCCCATCTATCACGGCATCATCTCAAAAGTGTCAGATTATGCAGATCTTCCAAGTGCATTACAACAGAGACAAACACAGGGGGTAAATAGGATAAAACACTTCGCTAGACAACGGTTATTTCCAGAGAGGAGGCTTCCTCAACTTTTTGTTTTAATGTGCAGTGATTGTTTGTTTTGCTTAAAAGTGGCCTAAAGTAAAAAGACAAATAAAACAAGCTGTTAACTGGAAGCTGTTCACAAAAAGGTTTACCTAACTTTGCTACTACAGGGAAAAAATGCACGTTACTATTTGTGTGCATGTGCACGTGCGTGCATGTGCACAGTATGTGTACCTACCCAGACATAGTGGTACAGGATAGTTCCATCTTCGTACAGGTCCAGGCATGCAGGTAATGTGGGCATTACCCTGTAAACAGAATACAACCAATTCCAGAACCCTCGATTATTTAACAAATGGCTAAAAATATCAGAGATGTTTATGGTTTAACTTGGGCCCTAGGGACCCCCGAGACACTCTTAGACACCTTAGACACAAAATTAATTCAACAAAGTACAGTATATCTGGCAGAAAGGAATGAGCGCTCTGTGAATGTGTGTATAAGACTGAGAATAACTATCCTGCGCCATTCATGATGCGTAGCCCAGCGAGCTGGCTCAGACAGGAGAGTGTTACGTAATTGGGAAGAGATGTCACCAGCAGCTGATCACCTCGGCGGTCTATTTTAGCTTCTCGTTCCGTTCCTTCTTAAGCCTAATTCAAGCTTCGCCGCTGAAAACCGCATCTCGCGGGCGCTATTTTGGGCGCGTGACACTGACGTGCATTGAAGTGTGAATCGGGTTTTGCTGTCACGCACCGCTGGCGCCGTTGGAAATGTATCTCTGCTCCTACCAACATGATGCCAGCACCTGAATTCCCCAGTGGTGTTTGGGTTTTTTTTGTCACTGTGAGCTCTGTTTTTGTCTCAGCGGGCTTTGTTTTGGTCCCTGTGGGTTTTGTTTTTGTCCCTGTGGGCTTTGTGATAGTATATGCTGCTCCGCTTAAACGGTTTTCTTCCAATTGCTTTAGGTGGAACATGGAGTGAAGTGATACTGTATGCAGCAGAGCCTGAACAAACGCCAATGTCAAATACAAGTTCACACCTGTATTTACATTCCATTCTATGAAATAATCGCATACTGCACTGTACATCCGAGACATATAAACAGTTTTGTTGTATTTATGCCTATTGATGTGCAATAAAAAGCAAGGGAAACCTAATCAATATACCCTGTGAATGGCTAACCAAGGGCCTGACATTTTTTTGTAAGGTATTGTCACTATCAAGATTATGATACAAAAAACCTGAATGACACATTTTCTCTAATTATTTGTCTTACCTGAAGAGAGTATCCTTGTTCACAGGCAAACTGTACAACATCTCCAACCATGAATCTGTCTCCTTGTCGGACTCCATAGTTTGGAGTCTGAGGCTCTGGACACGACTCCAAACCAATAGCTATTAGAAACGTGTCACACACACACACACACACACACACACACACACACACACACACACACACACACACACACACACACACGCACGCACGCACGCACGCACACACACACACACAGAAAAGCAAATACATTACAGTGCATCTTATTATTGTTATCCATGACTTACACTGTTGACACCAAGCCACATGCATGAACACACGCACATGCACGTACAGCTGTACACGCGCACACACACACACGCACACGCACACGCGCGCACACGCACACACACACACACACGCGCGCACGCCAACAGACACAGACAC
Source organism: Protomyctophum parallelum (assembly GCF_964188405.1). Classification (NCBI taxonomy): domain Eukaryota; kingdom Metazoa; phylum Chordata; class Actinopteri; order Myctophiformes; family Myctophidae; genus Protomyctophum; species Protomyctophum parallelum. Next base: position 11,324,898 of record NC_139697.1, on the reverse strand, counting down.
AGACAGACACCCACACGTCACATCACACACACAGAGGACACAAGCACAACTGCCACCCTGTGGAGATCACAGTCAGTGATGTAGCGGTGAGACGGCGCTACCTGTGTACTCCAGATGGAAGCCTGCTGCTGAGACACTGATATCAGAACTGAAGCTGAGATACAGGTTGTTGGAGGTACTGTTCAGGAGAGGAGGGATGGTGGTACCTGAGAGAGAGAGAGAGAACATTATTCCTGATTTGCTTACTTGGTTGAGATAAATGCAGAAACTTAAGTAATAGCAATGCTAAAATTAATGTCTTATGATGTAGGCCAATTTAAAACATGTCCACAGATTCAGAGACCTGCAGATCCATGAGTCATTTTGGTTCAACGATATCTGGGGACCCTACAGTATCCCCTCATGACCACAACCGCGATTGCAGATATCGTGGCTAAAAATCGACTTCCTCACTCCTTCCTGCACGTATATATTTTGGGACGCCAAGGTGCAAGTTCAAATCGATAGGTCAACTCACTGAGGAGAATGTTAAGGATGGACAGACGGACGGACGGACAGACGGACCGACGGACGGACGGACCGACGGCATTTGTTCATTTCAGGATATTTGTGATTCACAACAAAAGCATGTCTGATCCATTTTAATGGCTTTGATATAATTAAGTGGTTTTCTTTTATATTATGTGAGTGAGTGGCGGAAAAGACAGGAATTATATTAATTCCTTAATATATTAATATTAATAATAAATACTAATATATGCAGTACTGTGTCAACACTGTAAGTGGAGAAGTTTATTAGCCGTTTTCAGCGTAGAGTATAGAGTAATAGAGTGCTGGGCTTTCAGATTTGCATAATGTAAGCTACATGATTCTATGGAATGAACCACTTAAAACCTATACTTAATTCATTGACGGGGAGGTCCCCCCGGGGTTTGTTCTTGCTCCAGTCATCCCCTCCCCCCCCCCCCCCCCCCTCTACACCACATCTCTGTGCCAAAAATAGATAGATTTACAAGCTCACAACTCGTTCCAATGCAAAGCGCTGTGAGATTGTAAATCTGCAATTTTTGACAAACTACTCAGGATGCAAGCTTTTAAAATGTGGTTTTATACCTGCTCCAAGACCTTTACCAGTAAAAGCTATTTTGACCAATCTGTGTGGTAGAGTCTGTTAATGCAATATAACTAACACAATTACGGTGATTGAATTTTGTCTCCTCTGCTCTTGTATTGACAAATTTAGATGGGGTTTGGCAGGACCGCTACTGATTGACAAGTGGTACTGCCGCGAGTGCGGAATCGCCTTGGTGTTTGAGTACTGTAAATGGTCACGCCCCCATCCTACTAGAAGTAGGGGACAAAGTACAGTGTTTTAGAGCCCTTAAGACACCATGAGAGACACCACCGAGCACGCTAAAGCGCACGAGTTGCCACGTCGAACATTGCGAAGTTCGCTTAGCCGACTTACAGTAGCCCCATTCGGGTTGCAACTCTTTATGCCACGTAATGGACAGGGAGAATTGAAGAACTGCTAATTGTGTTGGAAACACAAAAAAAGACTTAAACCCCTTGAGTAGGTAGATGGTAGATGAAGAGGTAGATGAAAGTCATTCTGTATTGTTAGTTGAATCTGTGTGAATACTTTTGGCCTTAGTGACCCATGCTGGTCACATTCATACTGGATAAAAGCTGCTTATTAGAAGCAAAGTAATCGTCCCACTAGCAGCCATGATGAGTTCCCTATAAGTATAATTGAATGCACGAGTGTGCCGAACAAGTTGGCAATGACGTTTATCTTCATCTGTCAGGACCTTTACCCAATCAATAACAGGGAATTGATTTACCCATTTTGGGCGGGAACCCCTTTTGGTGTTTTAAACATTACGTTATAATTTAGCTATTGAAAAATAGCAGATCTACAAGCTCGTAGCTCGAGCTTGTAGGTCTGCTATTTTAGAAAAATCGTGAAAATATTTATTTCAGAAAACTGGAGGATATAGAAGATTTCTTTAGCTTGTATAATGGCTATTTTCACTATGTCAATCGACAAAGTCTGACAAATCATTAAATAGAGAGTAGAGGTGCTATTATGCCCAACTAAGACAACTGGGGATTTACCAGTTACACAATCATCTTTTTATACTTTAGGACTGATCGCAAAGTAAACTGCATAATCAATATGCTGCTGTGCACAGTGTGCAGGCACTGCCGATTTGGTTTTTTTAGCTGGTGCAAGAGAGATAATTCTCTACCCCTGCTGAGGGAGACGGGTGGAGCATTCATTTTTTTCAACACTTGGCTTCTTGCCAGGGATACAGTTGATCCTATGGTGACAAGTCAAGCATGACATTGGTTCTCAAACCAAAAAGGACCTCTAATTTGTATTTGGCCATGAAAAGGTTTTGTAGAGGCCCCATAAGAGAACATTTGTGATGTAATTTATTTGGATGCCATATGATATTAGCACATTTTAAGTCATAGTTGCGTTCAATTCAACAACCACGATGGGAGCAACCACAATGTCTTTCTCAGTCGGTACATTATTGTTTAGTTTTTTTACCTGAATAGCTGCCCAGTCTCGGCGCATGATTGTCAGCGCCATCGTAGAAATCCAGAGAATCCCAGTTATGCTCTGTAGCAAAGCTCACCACTTGTATCTGAAAACACAGGGACAGTGAGTCAGTGTTTACATACTGTGTGTGTGTGTGTGTGTGTGTGTGTGTGTGTGAGAGAGAGAGATACATGCTGTACAGACAATTGGGGAGAAGGCAGCAGAAACGGTTAGATGGTAGAAAGCACAATAACGAATCCATCACCAGCCGTGCGATCAACAGTGTGGGAAAGCATGTTATAATATTTTTAATCACTCACTTTACTTTCCTTCAAATTCCATTCCATTCTGGGTCGCTTTGCTTTCCTCAATAGGTCATGGAGGCAATAACATGCACTGCTCATCCTGACTTAACAAAATATGTGCAAACGTACAAAAATAATTGCAAAAATGCTCGATCTACGCGGTGACCTTGTAAATCTGATATTTTCACACTGGGATTCTGATGAAAAAGTTTTAAAACCAATGTATTGGTTTGATAGATTGCCAGACAGACAGAGACACTATTAGACTTAATGGCTGACTGACAGATAGAGCAGCTAGGCAGATGGATTTCAGCCCCGTGCCTGGAAGAATATTACATTGTTAACTACAGAAACATTATTTGATTCCGTTTGTCTGTTTTATTCCGTCTAAAAGATCTAGTTTGATCAAATTAGTTTTACTTTAATTTCTAATGACAATAAACCTCAAAACTGGACAGAATCAACGGTTTATTCCACTTTTGTACCATGGCGTCTGGAATTCCACTATAGACGAGGTTAAGGAATGAAGGAACCACCGTCATGACATCTACCCATAAATACCCATAATGAAACTGCTATGCTTGTGAGGTATTGACGCTGGTGTGCCCTGGTCATAGATCAGCACACAGCAGCACTCCCTCGTGTGTATTATACGGCACGAGTAAAATACTGGATCTTCCTATTCCTATACAGTTTATTACAGTCGCTATATAGTACCGCCATCCATGCAGGCACGTGCACACATAAACATCAAAGGGGCTAGAGCCTTTTTTTCCCAGAACGCAGCATTTTACGTTGTAAAGAATTTGTCCTCTGTGTGTAGAAATCCATGTCGTACGACGCATCTCCAGTAGCTAAAGAGTGCTGCGAGCCTGCGACGCGTTTGTAGATCCGCTACTTTTGCTAAAAGTACCTTTTTTAAGGAGTTTCAGCCACTGCCTCTAAACATTCTTTGCACATCCCTGCCTCCATCTAATGAGAACTGAGAAGAACATCCATGTGCCCCAATAGATTTTAGTTTTTAGTTTTTTCCACCCAAGACAGTGTGAAGTTATCTCAGCCAGCCAGCCAGCCAGCCTAGATGAGACTGAGGACAGACAGGTGTTACCTGTATTCCGGCCCCCTCTGGAACTGAAACTTTCCAAACACAGTTCTGGTTGTTGTCATAAGGCTCCGGGTAGCCGGGTGACAAGATGGTCCCACGGCGTAAAGTCAACGCACCCCCGCAGGGAACTGAGAGAGAGAGAGAGAGAGAGAGGGAGAGGGAGAGGGAGAGGGAGAGGGAGAGGGAGAGGGAGGGAGAGAGAGAGAGAGAGAGAGAGAGAGAGATGAAGCGTGGTGTGAATGTCTACACAATGTTTGTGAGTTCCAGGCACTCCCACTGGGAGCTACAGCAGGAGATAGGTTATATGAGGTTACATCTGTAAGCAGCTGCAGACCTTATAAATAGTTTTCCATGATGTTAGGGACTGGCATGGTTGAATAATACTATAGTAGTAGAAGATATTTCTTTTGGAAGGCATTCAGATCAGGGTTTACCTACAGTACCAGTGGTGTAGTAGTACTTTTACTTTTAAGTACAATTATGAGGAACTTGTACTTTACTTGAGTAATTCCTCTTTTTTTTTAGACTTATACTCCACTACATCTCAGAGGCAAATGTACTTTTTACTCCACTACAATTTAAAAACTTTAGTTTGCAGATTTAGATTAATATTGAAACCACTCTCAAGAGTTAAAGATCTATAAGGGTCCATTTGGTTACCAACTCTCCATCATTTTGCTGGGGACCACCTGGAACCCCCTCAAGGACCACTGGTTGAAAACCACTGAACTAAAACAAATCCAAGTACTCGTTCCCCCACTGACCTATACAGGTGGGCAGAGTGTCCTTTTCCCACTCACCTATACAGGTGGGCAGAGTGTCCTTTTCCCACTCACCTATACAGGTGGGCAGAGTGTCCTTTTCCCACTCACCTATACAGGTGGGCAGAGTGTCCTTTTCCCACTCACCTATACAGGTGGGCAGAGTGTCCTTTTCCCACTCACCTATACAGGTGGGCAGAGTGTCCTTTTCCCACTCACCTATACAGGTGGGCAGAGTGTCCTTTTCCCACTCACCTATACAGGTGGGCAGAGTGTCCTTTTCCCACTCACCTATACAGGTGGGCAGAGTGTCTTTTTCCCACTCACCTATACAGGTGGGCAGAGTGTCCTTTTCCCACTCACCTATACAGGTGGGCAGAGTGTCCTTTTCCCACTCACCTATACAGGTGGGCAGAGTGTCCTTTTCCCACTCACCTATACAGGTGGGCAGAGTGTCTTTTTCCCACTCACCTATACAGGTGGGCAGAGTGTCCTTTTCCCACTCACCTATACAGGTGGGCAGAGTGTCCTTTTCCCACTCACCTATACAGGTGGGCAGAGTGTCCTTTTCCCACTCACCTATACAGGTGGGCAGAGTGTCTTTTTCCCACTCACCTATACAGGTGGGCAGAGTGTCCTTTTCCCACTCACCTATACAGGTGGGCAGAGTGTCCTTTTCCCACTCACCTATACAGGTGGGCAGAGTGTCCTTTTCCCACTCACCTATACAGGTGGGCAGAGTGTCTTTTTCCCACTCACCTATACAGGTGGGCAGAGTGTCCTTTTCCCACTCACCTATACAGGTGGGCAGAGTGTCCTTTTCCCACTCACCTATACAGGTGGGCAGAGTGTCCTTTTCCCACTCACCTATACAGGTGGGCAGAGTGTCTTTTTCCCACTCACCTATACAGGTGGGCAGAGTGTCCTTTCCCTACTCACCTATACAGGTGGGCAGAGTGTCCTTTTCCCACTCACCTATACAGGTGGGCAGAGTGTCATTCCACTGTGCCAGGGTGTCTGGTACTGTCTCACAGCGTATGGCCGTAGAGCCGTGAAGAACGTAGCCGGGGTTGCACTCAAACTGCACCGCGGAGCCCACCGCAAAGTCGTTGCCCAGGCGCTTACCGAAGCGCGGCTCGGGGACCGAGCTGCACTGTGTGGAGCTGGTCCGGGGGACAGCTGGAGACATAAAAAAAGGAGACGTTAAAATGTGCATTAAAATGTGTCAATGTCAGCAGTTTGAAAAAGGAACAAACACCCGCACACTGTCTTCAAATGCAGTGACCAACTTTTATTTCAGGGATACAGCAACGTTTCGGCCTATGCGGCCTTCATCAGGCTATCTTTATGGTAGGTGTGCAAAAGCTTTGCTTTTTAATGTCAGCAGTTTGCCATTAAAGCCATTCCCACAGGGAGGTTAACAATCTCTCACTATCCCCTTGTCAACGGGCTGCGTTCACTCACTCCTCCAATTGTCCCCCGTACTTACTTATACATATTTATACATACTTAATGCTGAGGATTACAAAGACCCTCAACTCCAATGTGTGTGTGTGTGTGTGTATGTGTGTGTGTGTGTGTGTGTGTGTGTGTGTGTGTGTGTGTGTGTGTGTGTGTGCGTACATGCATCCGTGCGTGCGTGCACTCGTGTGCAGGTGTATGAATACATGCATGTGTTTGAGCGTGCGTGCGTGGGTAAGCATGTTATGTGTATGTCTAAATGAAACACGGCATTTAAATGTTGGATGGTTACAAATAAATTGCCATTAGTCTGAACATAATTTTGTTTTAGCTGATGCCTCCAACAGCAGCAGAATGCACTGACTGACCTTGATAGACAAAGTGGAATCCTTTAGCTGTCTCTGTACCCACTGTGGTGAACTTTATGGTGATCTGGTTGCCAGAACTCAGAGGTAGAGATTCACCTAGAGAGAGAGAGAGAGAGAGAGAGAGAGAGAGAGAGAGAGAGAGAAACACACAGATTGATTTTGATTAATAGATTTTTAACCAATCATTTATTCATAAGAAACTCAACATCACTGCTCAGTCAAGCACTCGAAATTGCACCATATTTAACCACTTGAACCCTAATGTCCCTATTTTGTAGTGAGCATTCTGTGAAAATAGCAGATCTACAAGCTCACAGTGCGTCGCATTGTGAGCTTGTAAAAGGAAACACGGCATTTAAATGTTGGATGGTTACAAATAAATTGCCATTAGTCTGAACATAATTGTGTTTTGGCTGATTCACAATGCGTCACATTGTGAGCTTGTAGATTTTCAGAGAAGAAATTTGGTGTAGAGGAACGTTCGAGAGGGGCAGTATGCAATTATACAGCCCTGCGGGGACCATGGTCAATAAAGGGTTTAAGTGGATAAATGGATAAAGACACATTTGAATAACACAAAGAGGGACTAACAAACGCCATGATGCCTTGAGATATTTTAATCCCACACGGCATGCAAAAACAGCATGCCGGATTTGACAATAACATCTTAGGTGATTCAGTTGACTGAAACACAGATTGTCAGTCTAGTCATAAACTGCCAGCATTTTGATTAGAACGTGGTCAGAGGTGGTTGGAGACAATAGAAATCCCCATTTGTGTTCCTCCGCGGCGGTTAATTTCTGTGAAAGTCACAGTCCATCTCCATAACTGTGTGAAAGCCTTTCCTTCTGTCCGGCTCTTGCCTTTCTGGCGTATTCAATCTAATTTGCGAGCTCATCTCTCCCCCATGCAGTATCGATGTGGACACCACATTAAAGATGGCTTCAACTGGCCCCGTCTCGGAGTACAGGACATTCCTGGGGCTGTGGAGAGAAGTGGTTCTCAAAGTGGGCTCCGGGGACCCCCAGGGGCCTTGAGGGGGTTCCAGGGGGTCCCCAGCTAAATTAGTTTAAGGGGTATTTTGACAGGTGTGGGTCATCTACTCAGGCTTTTGTGTATGCCCCAGACACGTCCTTGGTTCTGGAGACTGATATAGTCTGATATAGTCTCCAGGGGGCCGTGTATTTGGAATTGCTTTTGCATTTTCTTTTTTTACCAAACGTTAACATTTTAACAAAGAAGAAGAAAAGGAAAAACTGTTTTGGAGGCTCAGACATGCAAACAGAGTGACACAGCGGCTTCATTCCATGCAGGAACCAATGTGATAGGAATCGGATACTTTGGTGTAAATAAGACGGATCTGGTAATTTACCAGAGGCTGAAATCCATCTGCCTAGCTGCTCTATCTGTCAGTCAGCCATGAAGTCTAATAGTGTCTCTGTCTGCCTGGCAATCTATCAAACCAATACATTGGTTTTAAAACTTTTTCATCAGAATCCCAATGTGAAAATATCAGATTTACAAGGTCACCGTGTAGATCGAGCATTTTTGCAATTCTTTTTGTACGTGTGAAAATAAATGTTGCCTATAATGACATGCGTAAAATATGGATGCAATTTTCTAGGGTATAGAAATAGCCTCTGTATTACAGTAGTAGATCAATCAATCATTCATGAATCATATCATAACCTTATTGTATAGTTGTGAATATATTACAATGGAATAATGTGTTCCAAGGCAATCCTGGACTGTCCTCACGGCACAGCAATGTGCCTCTCCTCCATCGGCATTCGGCACACTGTTTGGGTATCACTGTATCAGACCATTCATCCTTACCCGAATGAGAACGTTTGGGTTTGGGTATCACTGTATCAGACCATTCATCCTTACCAGAATGAGAACGTTTGGGTTTGGGTAACACTGTATCAGACCATTCATCCTTACCCGAATGAGAACGTTTGGGTTTGGGTATCACTGTATCAGACCATTCATCCTTACCAGAATGAGAACGTTTGGGTTTGGGTAACACTGTATCAGACCCTTCATCCTTACCCGAATGAGAACGTTTGGGTTTGGGTATCACTGTATCAGACCATTCATCCTTACCAGAATGAGAACGTTTGGGTTTGGGTATCACTGTATCAGACCATTCATCCTTACCAGAATGAGAACGTTTGGGTTTGGGTAACACTGTATCGGAACATTCATCCTTACCCGAATGAGAGCCAGACAGGGAAGAGAGAAGGGTGTTCTGCTGGGTAGGCCCGTCGTAGATCTCCACCACGTCGTTCAGAGAGGTCTGGAACATGACAAACTGACCAAAGAGAACTACAGGGAGAGAGACAGGACACAGAGAGGCAGAAACAACAGACATGGTCAGGGAAATGTAGAGAGAGAGAGAGAGAGTGTGCTGGTGCTAGTACACTATTATCATTCAACGCCACCACCTGCCCTCCCAATGATTAATCTCAATTCGCACTATAATAAGTCATCTAAATGTCATTATGCTGGCATGTCATCTTGTATTTGAAGCCAAACATTGGTGCAGAATTACAAACCGCGGCACTTGCTCGACAAAATGTGAAATTTGCTGTGCACAACACAGCAACAGTTTGCTGGCTGAGATGTCGGCTAACACAGAAGTCACATAAGGTGTATTTATTGCGACATGTTTTATGATTGATTTAATAATATATTAACACGATTATTAACAGTACAGGTAGTACAGTCAAAGTTTACGCCGAAAGGATGACACAAAAAGACCCAGGCGCTTGTTTCCATTGTAGGTCTATTGTACTCAATTCAGTAATACATAAAAATACAAATAAAATACTAAACCCATTTAATAAAGCTCAGTAGAATCATGAGGTATTATTTACAGAGAAAGAATGGGTGATTAGAGGATTCTACTATCCAAGGTGTAAACTCTGTTCACTTGTATTTTAAGGACAGGAATTCTTCTATACAGTAGGTTCATTTTGAGTTTGGATACGGAGTATAGAACCTTTTGTCTTTTGGTCGGCCATTCCACATTTGGGTGGCATCATAGCAGAATGCATTTGTTTGAGCCACATTTTTGGGGAACTAGGTCAGATGATATCTTTCTGGCGTTATGCCTATGGGCATCACTTACTCTAGAGAAGTAGTTTGACAGGTATCGGGGCGCTGATCTTAAAGACCATGCAGACCCATTGCGAGATGCTGCATTCTGTCTTCAACCTTGAGCCAAACCAGTCGAGCAAAGCGGGCTGGGAGAAGGTGAGCCCATGGGGGAGAGGCCTAGAAGCAGTCTTATTAGGTTTGTTTTTAGAGGGCTGCAGTTTTGTATTTAGTGACATTGAGATGCTAGTGAACCATGAGGTGCAAGCATAGTCGAAATGAGGGCTCCGGCTAGAGGCCTTCTTTGCACTCTTGTTGATAACAGAGGAGATCCTGACCCAAACATTATCTAGTTCTTTGGTTCAATTGGTTGACGATCACAATCACCTTTGATGCCATTTGTTCCACTGGAAAGTGTGCATGGTAAATGCTATATCATGGTTCAGCAACTGTGCATCAGTTAATAAATAAATCACACCTGTGTGAAGTGAGGGGCGCTCTTATCATCATACATCATCATCATCACAATCTGCGTCCTCACCTTCGTCTTAAATGTTAAACACTCAAAGCTGGCCATTCATTGTCAATGGCATTCAATGTTTGTGTTGGCACAAACTACTATTCATTTGCTAGGAACGATTGGGGGGGGGGGGGAGACACTTGACGAGCTGTGATCAGAATCCAAACCCCCGACATCAGAAGCACATGTCATGTCAGCATCCCTCCCCTCCCCGCCCCCGTTCCACTGAGCCCCTGTGACAGGGTCACGTGCCGGTGGGCGTTCGCGGTCCCATCTTCATTCATACTGTAAGCCTCCAAATCCCTCGCTGTCATTCTCCTGATCGGTCCGTGTCACACGACCTCTCATCGAGAGCCGCGTTGACGCGGTGAGGTCATGAATACAAACAGACGACACATCCATGCTCATGTAAAGGAGCGTCTAGTGTTTGTTTCTTAAGGGTCACGAGACAGAAAGACGCTGTGAGATAAGTCACTGTAGTGCAGCCTTGGTGAAACCAGAACCGCCAAAAGCCGGATTTATACTTGTTGTGAGCGTGGAGACGTATTTTCGGTGCACGACACCTTAAAGCTAGGATAAATCAGTTGTAGCTTGAACATGCATGCACATACATTATGCACACATGAGCACACAAGACACACACACACACACACACACACACGAAAGCCCTGAGATGTACACACACACGCATCCGCATACATACATACTGTGTAATACAAGAAAAAACACACATGCTCGCGCAAGCACTCTTTCGTCCCTGAGGGTGAGGTGTAAAGGATTAACGCTGCACATTCCCAAGGATACATCCTGCTATAAGAAGGTCACCGGTCACTTTATAAACAGCTTTCTTTTTGCTTCTCTGCAGAGCTCTTTTGAGACGTGACGAGAATTTCTTGCGCGCTGACTCACAAAAACATACGCTGTGTGAATCACCGCTCCCATTAGACTGCTCTCTGCGAATGATCCAGAGTTGACTATGGCAGGGCGGCAAGTCGACAACAAAGCCGGCAGTACGCACCGAACAAGAAGAAGAAAGAATGGCTCCTCTACTCAAAGGTCCCAAGTTCAACTCCCACCTGGCCGGCACAGAATCCCTGAACGCTCTGCATAAAGACTGTTAGATCAGTGCTCCTCAAATGGGTGTACGTGGACCCCTAGGGGTACTCGGAGGTACTGCAGGGGGTGCGTGAGAGATTCATCCATCCATCCATCTTCAACCGCTTATCCGTAGTCGGGTCACGGGGGCAACATTAGTGACTTCCTCTTGGGGGATCCCGAGACGTTCCAAGGCCAGTGAGTCGATGTGTTTCTCAAGTATCAATCAATTTGCCAGCTATAGGAATGGAGTAGTACATACTTGCTCTGGCCTGACACCTACTGTCCAGCTATTGTATTACACAGTGGGTGAAAAAAAGGTGGCTTAACCACACCCCTTAAGGCAAAACCACACCCATCGGGGGGGTGGCCCCAAAAAGTACCTCAGAGAAAGTGACATCCATATGTCCCTCTCTGGAAGGAACAAAGTGTACTGTATGATCCTAGCAGACTATTTCTATACATTTGATGTATTACCTTGCATTGTACTAGCTTACTGTAAATCGCTCTGGATTAAGAGCATCTGCTAAACGCCTAAAACAATTATAAAAAGTTATAAAACAATAACGTATAGTGGAAGAATAATGCTATTAGGTACAACAGTCAGCAGTGTGTGTGTTTGTGTAGCCGTTCAGCCAGGCGGTGGCTCAACAGGGGGTAGCCAGGGGAGGTGGAGCGAGTACGTTCTTCTGGGGGAGGTGGAGCGAGTACGTTCTTCTGGGGGAGGTGGAGCGGGTACGTTCTTCTGGGGGAGGTGGAGCGCGTACGTTCTTCTGGGGGAGGTGGAGCGCGTACGTTCTTCTGGGGGAGGTGGAGCGCGTACGTTCTTCTGGGGGAGGTGGAGCGCGTATGTTCTTCTGGGGGAGGTGGAGCGCGTATGTTCTTCTGGGGGAGGTGGAGCGCATACGTTCTTCTGGGGGAGGTGGAGCGCATACGTTCTTCTGGGGGAGGTGGAGCGGGTACGTTCTTCTGGGGGAGGTGGAGCGGGTACGTTCTTCTGGGGGAGGTGGAGCGCGTACGTTCTTCTGGGGGAGGTGGAGCGCGTACGTTCTTCTGGGGGAGGTGGAGCGCGTACGTTCTTCTGGGGGAGGTGGAGTGCGTACGTTCTTCTGGGGGAGGTGGAGCGCATACGTTCTTCTGGGGGAGGTGGAGCGGGTACGTTCTTCTGGGGGAGGTGGAGCGCGTACGTTCTTCTGGGGGAGGTGGAGCGCATACGTTCTTCTGGGGGAGGTGGAGCGCATACGTTCTTCTGGGGGAGGTGGAGCGGGTACGTTCTTCTGGGGGAGGTGGAGCGCGTACGTTCTTCTGGGGGAGGTGGAGCGCGTACGTTCTTCTGGGGGAGGTGGAGCGCGTACGTTCTTCTGGGGGTGGATGTCGGGGGGGACTTACAGAGATGGATGGCATTGGACTCGTGAGCAGAAATTGCTAAATGGCCACTCCCGGGGTGTGTAGGTTTCAAGGTAACACGGTGAACACATGCAGTGACTCGTCTCACCACCGAGGCCAGCCGAGTCCAAGATGACAACACACACACACACACACACACACACACACACACACACACACACACACACACACACACACACACACACACACACACACACACACACACACACACACACGCTTAACCACTTATGGTTAAGGTTAATGCGTACCAAACACCCCCCCAACAGGGCCAATTTTGTGGCTGGTCACTCTACTATAATGACATAGCCAAATAGCCACATTTGTTAATGTGGTTAATGCAGTCCACAGTTCAAAGAGACTCCACACAGTGGCAGAAGAGGGCTGGATAGAAAGATCTGACCCCCACCCCATCCCACCCCACCGCACCCCCCCCCCCCCCCCCCCCCCACACACACACACACTGCGTGTAAAGATTAATCTGTTGCATCGATGCATTGATTTTGAATTCCAACGACCCAACTACATCGATATCTAAACGGCAACTCGTTCTTCTAGTCTGACGTGTTTCGATCTAAAATTGAGCTTTTGCATTGCAATTAATCGATTGTATATCTATCATATCAAATTGCACCCTCTAAAGCATGGCAAACGTTGGCGTTGTGGATGGATGTGGATTCTAGTGGGGGGAGAAAAAAAAAAACATTTCAACTTTATTCCAGTTCATTCTCTCAAGATGGTGATGGTTGGTAATTAGTGAACAGAGAGAGTCCGGGAGATATCGAGGGAATTAACAACATGAGTGTCCAGAGTGTCTCTATTCTGGGCCGAACATTAAGGAGAAAAGTGGCCGTTCTACAACTCTTTACAAGGCCATGCGCTGTGAGCTTGTCGATCGGCTACTTTCAACGAAGATATTAGGTGCAGAGGGAAACAACGAGGGGCAAGTAGAGCCCTTGGATACCTTAGTCAACCTATAATATATAGGTTTAAGTGGTTAACCATATGGACCCTAGTTCTGGGCATGTCATGGCTGAACATCCGGGGAAAATAGGCTGAACATTCGCTGGGAATGGCAGGTCTGCATGCTCACATGTCAAGCAAATAGTTCGGCTATTTGAGATTTGTGAAGGAAGTATGGTTTAAATGATCCTTAACTTGCGTTGTCAACTTAATTTAGTATAATAACAATGTTCTTTAAACAGCATCCGACCACCAGTTGGAGTGCCTGCAAGTAATACATGATAAGGAGTTTCACTACCTATTACTGACTGTCTATTAGATTGTCATTTGTTAATGACAGCCATGGAGAGCCCAATTTGTATAAAGTTATTAGTGGCATATGTTATTTTAATGTAATTGTACTATACCGCCACTTACTGGTGCCACAAGCCCTAGAACAGTTGAACCCAATTTCCTTCGGTATCCATTCATTCCGAGCACTCAAAACATGTGAGGAAGCACTTCCTCTCCTCCACATTGTTTGAGTCTTTATTGTTTCGTTGATCCTAGAAGCACTATACACTTTAATCTCCTGTGAGCACCCGGCTGGCCTCTGCGTTTTTCTCTCCAATGTCCTTCTCATTGAGCTGAAAGGGATGCAATTTTTTTTCCAACCGTTTATCAGTAATACAATTTGTGTGGGCAGTGTTTCAGATATTTAACCAGAGTTCACACAGTTTTACATGAAACAAGAGACGATTTGTAAATATCTCTTAGTAGACATGGTGGTCAAATAAAATATCCATGTAATTGCCGTTGCTTCGCTGTGTTTATTAATTGTATCCAGAATAAGTTTCAGTGTTATGTTGGGCATTTTGGTTCAGTATGGGTGTGTACCGAACAATTGGCAGAAGATAAATACAGTGCAGCCTTGAGGCTTGCAAGCCACGTCCGAGCGATGAGCGATATAGCCCATCATGTTGGGAGCTAAGAATCAAGAACTTGAAGATCTCCACTGGCGTTAAGGTCTCGGCTTTGGGAAAACCTTTGGTTTCTCGATGAGATACAACAAAGGAGAAAGACAAGTGCATAAGACAAAAGCAGTGTGCCACCATTATTCTACACTTGTCCGATCATCTGCTCTGCTGTACTGACACATGTTGGACATACAATGCAGCAGAGCTACCGAGAGGCGAGCTACAGCGCAGTGACTGCCTCATCACATCACCTCTGAGTGGAACATGTAAAGCCATGTTCTGCAAACTCACCCTATATATGACTTATTTATGAGCGCAAATCTGGCAGAGTTAAGGAGGCAGTAGTGTTGTGACACTATTGTGCCATCCTGTATTGCTGTGGTTGTGAATGAGAGACTGATGTTGCATGTTCGCCGAGAACAAGCCAATGTCAAGTTCAATACAGAAAAATATGAGCTTTGTGATTTCGGTTTTATAAGTTCCTGTATGGCTCACATGGGGAAACTGTCAATTCACTGGCTTTAGAGTGGTACTTCTTTTTTTTCACTTTGAGAGGAATGTGAAAAGTTTGGTTCTTTAACATATGTATTTAGTTTATTTTTTTTTATTTTTTTGTAATTTTTTATTTACTGGAGAACTCGGTTTGCAGCAGTATTCTTTCCCCAGCTCCCCTTTTTCTGTATTGAGAAGAAGAAACACCACTCCTCCCTGACAGCTGTATCTACGGAAATGAAAGCTAGCATTAATATTAACCTTTTTTCCCCCTTATTAAATCAGTCCCCTGCTTCATACCATTGTTCCTTCCTGAAGACAACATCCTCGTCTCTCTTTATCTCTCTCGATTGCTGCACTCTTATTCTGCTGGAATACTACTCCTCTACGCCTCCTGCTTAGAACTGATACTCTCATTACCGGGGCCCAGGAATATGACATTACACGTAACTTTAAAGCTACAATCCGTGACTATATAAGTCTATGTGCAATTGAAACAATGTCCAGGCTACAGTCAGCTACAGTTTAAATTACTATTAGAGGAGACTGAACAAACAGTCAAAAAGGACACGCACATCAATACCTATAGGCTGGGTGCTGGATCAAAATGAAGTCATATAGAGAATGAAAGAATCGGCACACCATTTCAGGCTCCCAAGTATCTTTACTTTAATTCTGTAACGTTTTGGGCCGTAGCCCTTCCTCAGACCTTCAAGGAATGAGTAGACAATACATGTATATATAGTGTGTGATGTACCACACCTGTGGCCCATCAACCATCAGTCCCAATCGCTGTCACCGATCAGGTGACATTGACACAAGTGATATGTGCAAAGTCTCAAAGTATATCCATTGTATAAGATATAATAAACACCCATACAATAATATACAAAATACAATAATTCCTTGACGGTCTGAGGAAGGGCTACGGCCCGAACGTTACCGAATTAAAGTAAAGATACTTGGGAGCCTGAAATGGTGTGCCGATTTTTTCATTCTCTAAATGACTTTATTGCCATGGTTAACCACTGGGTGACCTAGCCAACAACAAGGTCCAAATAGTACGGAGACCACATCCAACCACTGCAGGTATGTGCTAGTTGTATAAATGGTAAATGGTGCATTTATATAGAGCCTTTATCCAAGGCGCTTTACAGAGATTGTGCATTACATTCACCCATTCACACACACATTCACACACACATTCACACACACATTCACATGCCGGAGGAAACCATGCAAGGCACCAACCTGCACATCAGGAGCAATTAGGGGTTCAGAGTCTTCCTCAAGGACACTTCCGACACTAACTCTGGGGGAGCCCGGGAATCCGGTCAGATCTACCCCTGAGCCACTGCCGCCCCGCGGCGGTATATTCTATTAAAGCTTCAATCCCCGTGTTTTAAGTCCATTCTCACAATTTCCTGATGGGGAGAGGTAATACAAACTACATTACAGCACAGGGACACTTTGGTAGATGTTTGGGTTGTGTAGTTACTGTACTTTGCCATGAAGTATAACTACAAATATTAGTGAGATTATATCTATATAATAGTTGATTAGAAATGGATATTCCAAAAAGATCCTTCCCGTTATTGCACAGGAAACAAAAAAGTTGATTTTGACAATGTATATTACAAAAATAATTAGATTTATAGGTCATCAAATAATTGGTTTAGGAATTTGACCAACACAATCTATTAATTCAAGTCTCCATGGGGTGAGTAATCGATTGGGTGAATTATCCCTTTAAACTCATAGTGTGTTACATTGGTAAATGCCAAATAGAAGTGAAAAATAGCACTCATTGAGGCAGGTATACATGTATGTTGACTACTGTCACGTCATTTCCTCAAATAAAAATAATTGAAACACAAATATTCTGCAGCGCCCCTGGATTGATTGGACCCATTCTGTGCATTGTGCAACCCTGCTCTACCATAGAGATTGGTTAAAATTACATTTGGTTCATGAACCACTCAAACGAACCCTACATGTACTTAGTTGACCAGAATCCACAAAAATGTGGGACGCCCTACCCTACCAACACTTCTAAAGGAATGTGAATCCCGCGCATGCAACATACAGTATAGGCTCTGGCCTGACAGCGTGTTGCATGTTCGAGTCCCGTTCATGATGCTGCGTATCTCTCCCCATCTCTTTCTCCCTCTTTCCTGTCAATCTCCACTTGGAACTATCAATAAAGACAGAAAAGCCAAAAACAAAGGAATGTGAATCCCTATTCTCCTTCAAAACCGTTCTCAAAAAGCACATAGGGGTGCTAGGGTTCATGCGGTCAAACTAAGTCATGGATTTCAGCTCTAAAGAGATTTCATTGCACTGCTTTCTTTTCAGTTACATTTATAGTCACTAGAGCGGTGCCCGTGGGGCCAGTGCCACAGGGGCAGAGGGGCAGAGGCCTTGTGATGTCAGCTGTGGCCTGGGCAGAGGCAGAGCCCGGGCAGAGGACTTTTGGGGGCGGTTCTGGACAACTGTGGGTCTGACCGACTCGACACTGGGCACTGCACTCCCTGTGGTGGGGTGGAATGCGTGTGTCGAATTTGAAGTCGGTGGGGCGAACGGTTCTCGAGTTACGTGGATTACAGACATACAGGCGTACGTACGTGTATGTACACACACAGAGACGTGGTGCATTTATAGTTAGATAGCAAATTACACATCCCTTTAAGACAGACACATAACTTACTGGGTCACTCTACAAGCAGAAAATAAGTTTAGATTAGAGGATGGTCATTTTGATTTTCCGTCATGTGCTGATTAATGTGAGGTGATAAAATGCCAGATTAAAACTAACCAGCCATATGTTTAGGGGGTGGGGGTAGAAATTAATGGCTGATGACACAGAATAAATATGTTCTAGAGTTTCTTTTTAATTATATTTGACTCGCAGCATGTTGTTTATTGAATTATTGAACAAACGTCAGGAGTATTTTACAATGTGAAGTGATTGTAACTTTTCCTCTGCCTCCACTGTGACCCTGGTTGACATGACACTTAACAAGGCTTGTTAAGATCAAAGACAAAGAGCTGTAAAGTGGACAGGATTGCATGAGGATAGAGCTTCTATATGTAGAAGATATGGCATTGTTCGTGTAGCAAGATTATTTTCCATTACACAATTTAGGAATATATGTACCATACTAATTATATTACAGAATAATTAGCAATTATGTACACTATAGCAAGAGTTCCCAATTAAAACTTTCAGGCTGTGACCCCCCAAAATAATATTGAACTGTGACAAGCACTTTTGTAATTGTAGGCATTACATTTAGTTTTGACTCGGCTCACAAATAAAATGTGAGGCGTTGTGAGCTTGTACATCGGCTTTTTTCACAATGTTATCAGTTGTGTCAATGTTTATTATAAGTATTCCAGTGTTCAATTGTAATCTTGGTGAACGTAATTAGTGATCACTTACATTCTCTTCTATCTATTAAACTACTTTATTTAGCAACGGCATTGAAAGTGTTCTGGGAGGAAGGGGCAGAGCAATGCCATGTTCCACTGTAGAACATCCCCTTTAAGTGAAGAATCTCTCTACCTTCAGACCTTGTCGGTTATGACAGCTCTCATGGCCAAGCGTGATAAGATTAAAAACAGTCTCCTTCCCAAATGTCACCGCAACGATGACAGCCTTTATCAAACTCAATAGCTGGTGAGAAGTGTGTCTGGCTGTGTGCGATTCCTCTTCTGCAAGTACTGCATAAAGTAGCAAACAACACTCGAGCCTGCGGAGATATGGTTCCGGCAGACAACTCAAGAGCAGCGCCAATGAGGGGATCAGTCGCATGCACACTCCATCTGATTGGGTTGAGCCATTTAAACCTCCGTCCCTGCCTTTCCTTACTGCTCATTATTTTAGCTTTTCTGTAATGCTCTGCTGCTGCTTTTCTGCTTTAGCTCTAAGACGTTTGTTTTATTGCGATCACGACAGCACCCCTGTGTGGCTCTGTTTCTATACGATCCCCTTAAGGGGGGTCTATTTCATTCCCTGACTGTCAAATCTATTTGGCAGATCACTTATTTGTTATGATGTTTTGATTCTTACGGGGAATGAAAGAAATGAGACAGAAACTCGACGCCAAATATGCTAATAGATATGTGTGCCATCAGTCAGACAGCTCTGGCTGAAATGTGGCCCATAAGAAGGGTTCAGAGGACATCCAGTTGTGGCTCTTTTCAACTACTCAACCAAGCAACACTATGCCATGTATTCCACAGGGGCGGCAGTGGGTCAGCGGTAGAGTGGCCGGTAGAACAACCGGATGGGAAATACTTGGGTTCGCAGTTCCATCCCAGGCTCCCCCAGAGTTAGTGTCAAAGTGGGGTGCAGTACTTAGTACTTAGTTTAGACTAGTCATTGGTTAGACCAGTCATTAGTCCTATACAACCTATCTTGAGAAACACGCTGTACCCCTAATTGCTCCCAATATGCAGGTTGGTGCCTTGCATGGTTTCCTCTGCCATCGGTGTATGAATGGGTGAATGTAATGCACAATCTATGTAAAGCGCTTTGGATAAAGGCACTATACAGTATAAATGCACCATTTACCATTTACAGCCAGGTTCTGGATTTGTTTCCATACTAGTCTACAGCTTGGTAGATCCTGTTTAGGGTCCTTCTTAGGTGGTTAGAAGTAACCACCTGGCCCAGGCCGTAGCGTAACGGTCTGGGCACCGGACTGGTGATCCAGTCGCGGTGTGCCGCGGGTTCGACTCCCGGACCCGACACGGCCTTTACCGCATGTCATCCCCCCATCTCTCTCCCGTTTCCTGTCAGCCTACTGTCTGTCCCTTAAAAAAAAATCAATAAAAGGCGTAAGCCGCAAAAAAAATATATCTTAAAAAAAGAAAAAGAAGTAACCACCTAGGAACCCATGAGCAAACAGCAGTGCTGTTGGTCTGGTCGAGCTACAGGATAGTTCTGGATTAACCATTTCATTACCTTAATTAAACTGATGTTATTATATCCAATAACGAGTGGTACAGGTGAAACATTACATGAGATAACTCCATCCAGAGCACACTGCAGCTCCGACACTGGGTCATGTGCTAAGTCGCTTATTTTGATCTCACATGTACAGTGAATTCTGATCTCACAACCTGTCTCTCCTGTCAACCCCCAACCCCGTGTCTCTCTACAATTTACAATTTAGGCATTTAGCAGACGCTCTTAAATCCAGAGCAATTTACAGTAAGCAAGAATGTTTCTCTCGTCATATTGGTCTCTTCGTACCATTTAATGAAGCACAAGTTCCTACTCGATAAGAAGACGACGAAGTTAAAACCATGATGGGAAAAAAGGGTGATCTCATTTCTCATTATGAACACTAGAGGCTGTAATTAAAATGCTCCAAGGTGTTAGAGCCTTGGTACAAGATCTTATCTAATGGGGTTCATAGTACAATGTGCATCGATTAAAGAAGTGAAAAGATTTATTTTATACTTTGTGTGTGAGTGTGAGTGTGCGTGTGCGTGTGCGTGTGTGTGTGTGTGTGTAACTTACCAAACTCTCTGGGAACAGATATAGAATAGACACAGCTGTGTCCAGAAGTGTAGTTTCTGGGAAAGTTTGGTGATAAAACGGTTCCCTCTGTACCTGTGGACCGACTGCCACACGGCGCTGGAGGTGGAACACACGCACAAGCAAACGCACGCACGCACGCGCGCGCGCACACACACAGTACAAAGATGATGTAGGAGATTATAAGTACAAGGGTATGTGTGTTTCCGTGTGTGTTTGTGTGTGTGTGTGTGTGTGCGTGCATGTTTTTCAGACATGTCTAGTTGAACAGTGTAATTATCTCCACAGTGAACTGTTCGTGCATGATGACTGTTAATAGACTCCACTCCTTATTAAGAGTGTGTGTGTGTGTGTGTGTGTGTGTGTGTGTGTGCTACCTTGACAACATGATAATTTTCTCTTTCACCCATGTGTGTATGAAGGCTAAATAATGTGGGCGCGCATGAGTGTGTGTGTGTGTGTACAATATGCACTTCATGTGCATGTGCGTGTTACCTTGACAACTCGGTAAGGCTCTATTCCATCCTGGTCGCCCATCGTCGCCCATACTGCAGGTCAGAGTTGAATAACCCTTGAGAGAAGAGAGACGGGAATAGAAATCACACCCTCGAACACCCTTGAAACCCCGTCCAGAACAGAAACGTCAAAACAAAGATGTTATGCACGCGTAAACACTAGCAGCGACGAAAGCTGCATTGAAACACCTCCAGAACAGAAACGTCAAAATAAAGATGTTATGCACGTGTTCACACTAGCAGCGACCAAAGCTACAAAACAACCAAGCCTGAAGGTCAGCTACTGTACAACGGTGGTTCTCAAACCTACTTTTTTATTTATTTAAATTTTTATCCCACGATTTTTGTAACCCAGTTTTCTTTTCACCCAGTGCCAATTATCTAATGTAATCCTGGGCGCTACACTTCCTCTGCCAACCTGGGGGGGCAGCGGACTGACCTCATGCCTCCTTCTATGCATGAGGAGTCCAAGCTGCTTCTTTTCACCTGACAGAGGGGAATTTCCCTGGCCGGACGTAGCGCGTGGAAGGGACACGTTATTCCGACCAGTTCCTTTCCCCTCCATCAGGCACCCCGGCTGGCCAGGGGGAGGTAGTTTTAGAGACCAGGATTACGGCATGTTTTTGTGAGGGTATCTACCCTAGGGGACACGGGGAGAACATGCAAACTCCACACAGAAAGGCCCTATCGCCAACCCCCGCCTCGGGTATGGGCACTGATGACGCGGAGGAGGGAACACGCCGCCAGTGCCCACAGCTTCCATCAGCTGGAATCGAACCCAGGACCTTCTAGCTGTGAGGCGACAGCACTACCAACTGTGCCACCGTGCCCCAAAACCTACTTTTTTCAAGGATCCCTATAGCTCTGAGTGTACAAATGGAACCAAATGGGCCCGTAAAGGTCCATTTCGTTTCCATTTGGAAATCTGTCAAGGAAGCCTGATGGTCCCTGAAGCCCACTTTGAGAACCACTGACAGAGATGCGATTTAAGTGTTGCTCAACATGCTTGTTGACGTCAACAAGCATGCATCCGCGTGTCGGGGCGATGAGTGAGCTAGAAAGCGAGACAGAAGCTTCACCGCGTCATTGTAGAGCTGAAAAAAGTTTAAGCCAGTTTAAAAAATGCTGTGTAGTTTTTGTTGCTCATCACGCAGCGACTAGTTGTGTGACTCGTGTCGTGTCGCTTTGCTTCCACCACTGCAAATGATTTGCTAGCCTCGCGTAGCCAGCCTTCAATTTGCCTTTGATTTGATTAATTGTAGGTCTAACCAATAAGAGCCAATAGAGTCTGTTTGAATCTTTTTGTAACCGCCCCTTGGAAAAAGATCGAAACATAGAGGGGAACCAGACTAATATCCACGCATCTGTGTTGAAGTTGCAGGGCGGGTCGCAGTACAGCACAGCGCAGCACAGCACAGCACAGCACAGCACAGCACAGCACAGCACAGCACAGCACAGCACAGCACAGCACAGCACAGCACAGCACAGCACAGCACAGTACCTGCAGAACGTATCCGGCCTCGCAGTAGAAGGTGACGGTGGAGCCCAGCTTGTAGTCGGAGCCCAGTCTGGTCCCGTTCAGAACCACACCTGGGTCAAAACACGACTCCCTCAGCTTGGCTGGAGGGAGAACGGGGAGGAAAGCAGAGACATGGAGGTTTAGTGATAGAATGGTACATAAAGACAGAGAGAGAGAGAGAGAGAGAGAGAGAGAGAGAGAGAGATTAATGTGTGTGGGGGGTAATGTTCTATATAACAGACAACAGTAATGAATTTCACCCACTTCATTACATTAAACCAGTGATGTGTCACAATAAATAACAGAACAGCGTCTGCATATACCTTTGTACTCCAAGTGAAAGCCGGTGTAAGACACTGAGCCGTCGCTGCGGAAGGCCAGATGCATGGTGTTGGAGCTGCTCTCGATGCGCTCCGGCAGCTTGCTGTCCTGGAAGCTACCGATTAAGGGGCTGTTGCTGTCTGGACCGTCGTAGATATACAGGAAGTCATAATTAGGCTCGATGCTGAAACTAACAGACACGATGGAGGGGGAAAACAAAGAGGGAGAGAAATGTTAGAGAGAGGGAGAGAAAGGGTTACATATTTAGTCTCTATTTAACTGCTACGTACTTTGAGAGTTTTTTCCAATGTTATGTAATTATTGTTTTCACTCAGTATTCTGAACCTTAATCACCTGCTTAGTGGGTGTTTCAGATATAGCCTGGTTGGTTTCCAGCGTGATTCGTTCGCGATCCGTGAATTTGTTTAGTCACTTTGAAGTGACAAAACAAATTCACGGAACGTAGCGAATCAGGCTGGAAATCTTTCAGATGCTTTCACACACACCTATTTAGCAGAAACATTTACCACTAGAAATAGCTACCGTGGCTGGTGTGAATTTGCCATAATTAGCCTCATCAAGCAAATATTTTAAGTTGTCGCTTTGTTGGATAAGCAGATGGATTAAACATGTTCCGTTGATGTGGCTGAAACGAACTGTGCCGATGCCGTTTACCTGATGAAGGCCAACGATAGGACGTAGTCAGAGTTGACAGCGATGAGCCAATCACAGTCCTTGGAGTGTGGGTAGGGGTGGGGGAAGTTTGGAGACAATATGAAGCCATTGGAGCCGGTTAGGTTCCCTCCACAAGGCGCTGCAGGGAGGGGAAAGAGAGCACAGAAGAAGAGATGATGCTTTTCTTCTAGTTTTTGAAATAGTCAGTGATAAGAACAGTTGGTTGGCTCACGCACACTCCAGTTTTTAGGTGATAACCTACTCACCGCGGTAGTTTGAGAAAACTACAAAATGACATGTCGCTGCATGTCTCCGTTTTCACTAACCACCTAAAAGGTGAGTATCACCTAAAACTGGAGTATGCTTGGGCCTTCCAGATTGGTGCATTTGTTGTACCTGTATGTATGAAGGTTAAGATCAGCTAGTCCCCACTGACAACACACCTACACCATTGACACTGACACTGTCAGCCATCATAGCTTTGCTGCTCTGCACGCAACTTATCGCTTTTGCTTTTGGGATGGAGTGTGTCAAGTCAAGTCAAGTCAATTTGATTTATATAGCACATTTAAAAACAACAGCAATTGACCCAAAGTACTTTCCAGAACAGGTAGACCAGGTGTACATATGCTGTCTTTCGCATAAGATTTAGTGTAGCCAAATATTTTACCCCCTCTCAATTAGTTATCCATTTAGCATAACCTTTGACTGTACTACCTGTACTGATAACAATTGTGTTAATAAAGTGTTCAATCAAACAGGGTTGAACATAAAATACACTACATGTAGTTGTAGTGTACATAAGGATGTGTACATAAGGTGCCATCTAATCTATCACACAATTAGATATCAAAAAGATATAAAAACATGATTCTCTCCCAATCCAACAAACAAAAACCAATCAAACAGTCCCCTGCAATATGTTCATTGGAAAGGTCTAAATCATATTAGTACCAGTACTAATATCAGTGCTACTTTCTCAAGGGTGCTTTTTGGTGGTATTAGCAGAAATAACCAATTATACCCTATATACTTATACTAAAATAAATTACGCTAGTATTTTCCTATACACCAAATATTTAACCCATTTTGGGCTTTTTCAGAAAACTGTCAGGATGTAGAAGACAATCTGCAATCTGCCATTATCACTGGAGCTTCTCCCCAGCATACTGTAGGGATGCTTAGGGTTCATGTGGTCAATCCGTCACTCACCTATGCAGACGGGCGGGCTGGGCTGCCAGTAGTATCTGTTATCCACCTGTATGCAGGTGATCTTATCGTCTCCCTGGAGCTCGTAGCCCGGGTCGCACTGGAAGGACACGGAGTCCCCCGGCTCACGACCGTCTCCACTACGACTGCCATTCATGGGCACGCCGGGGTCCCGACAGGCTGTAGCTACTGAACCTATAGGAGAGGAGAGGAGAGGAGAGGAGAGGAGAGGAGAGGAGAGGAGAGGAGAGGAGAGGAGAGGAGAGGAGAGGAGAGGAGAGGAGAGGAGAGGAGAGGAGAGGAGAGGAGAGGAGAGGAGAGGAGAGGAGAGGAGAGGAGAGGAGAGGAGAGGAGAGGAGAGGAGAGAGTTAACCTGTTCTTATAAACAGCGTTAGGCAGTAACAAGTTACTAGTAATATTATATTACCATATTAGTAAAAAATACCGTTACCGGCTACCGTTTGAAAACATTTCATTTAAAAGGTCAAGAGAGATTGCTGCCGGAAACTGCTGGTATTTTATAGCCTTTTTGGCTAATTGATGACTCTTCTTCTTCTTATTATTCAAAATAACAATTGGATTCAGTTAAAAAAGAAGCTGACTAAACAGATTGTGTTGTAGGATCCTTTTTTTGCAGGTGGGGAAATATATTTTATTACTCTTGATTCCAAGTAATACGTAATATAATAATGTAATATGTAATAAGTAACATATTACACTCTTGATTGCCCAACACTGCTTATAAAAATCACACACGTGTGAACTGAGTGGTGCAATTCCCCCCCCTCCCCCCCCCCCCCTCTCTCTCTCTCTCTCTCTCTCTCTCTCATTAGAGTCACTACCCCTCTCACTGTTTCTGGCGCCCCCTACTGCTATTATTAAGTCACATACTCGTGCTTACACGGACAGACACACACACACACACACAAACAAACAAACAAACAGACAGACACACAAACAAACAAACAGGTACGAGGACATTGCAAGCTGGTTGTAGGAGTGGTTTGCACCACTCAAAAACAGAGGTTTCAGAGCTATACAAATAGTCTATACATGCAAGAAAGGGCTCAGCAAGTAACTAGAGATAAGGTAGGGGTCATTGTGAATAGATTGAATAGATTGAAGCATTAGTCCTTTACAGTTACTTACTGGACCACTGAATAGCGAACCCAGACTTGCTGATGTAGAAATCGGTCTCAAATTGAACAGTGACAGTGTTGAGCGTAGAGTGGAGTCCCTCAGGGAGCAGAGAGCCACTGATCTCGGACAGGGACATGTCATTCTCCACTGGGCCGTCCCAAACCTTCAGCATATCATGGCTGGCCTCTGTGTCGAATGCCAAGAACTGGAGACTGGAATTCACCCCCACAAAAAAAAGCAAGATATTAAAACCCATTTCGGGCGGGAACCCCTTTTGGTGTTTTAAGCACGTTATACTTTAGCTATTGAAAAATAACAGATCTAAAAGCTCAAGTTGCTTCTGGGGCGTCCCTGGAACAACATATGGGGGTCGGCGGCCAATTACATATATTTTTGAGGGTCCTTGACATGAAAATGTTTGAGAACGACTGACATATAAACATATGTTTTACAGGAAACTGTATAAGGATTTAGAAGACGTCCTCAGGTCTAAATGGGTTAATCAATCAAACTTCATTAGAAACCATAACTATTATTGACATTGTTTTAAGTTAGTTAAGTTAGTAAGTTAAGGCTAGCAAAAGTTCGTTCGTATTCCAAACCGAACCTCCTGATATTTCTGAGGTTACACAACTGATCACAGGAGTGGGATTCATGCTACGGTAGCGATTAAACTAAGTAAGAGATGCTTATTTTACCTCACAATATTTCCAGAGTCCACCTCAATGGTCCAGGTGCACCGCAAGTTGTTGTCGTAGGGGAACGGGTACCCAGGAGAAAGGATCCTCCCGTTAGACTCTCCTTTAAAACGACCGCCACACTCCGCTGCATTATGATACACATTCACACACGCGTATGCACACACACACACACGCGTATGCGCACACACACACACACACACACACACACACACACACACACACACACACACACACACACACACACACACACACACACACACACACACACACACACACACACACTAAATACATCAACACATACACTTACATTACTATACAGTAATACATTGCTACATACATTTAAACACAATTAAAAAACATGCATCTGTGTTGCTCTCCAGCTCTCTCTCAGCTCTCTCGTGTTTGTCGATCTCTCTCTCTCTCTCTCTCTCTCTCTCTCTCTCTCTCTCTCTCTACTAGGTACTAGCCTGTGTGTGATTAACATGGCTATGGGAATGTTGACATGACAACAACATGAGTTTAAATCAGACATGGAGAACAGAACCATTCATCTACACAATGTGTGTTTGTGTAAACATGTGTGTGTGTGTGTGCATGCGTGCGTGCACACGTGTGTGTTCCAGTGCATGTGTGATGTATGACGGGTCAGCCCCGCTATCTGCCTGCCACGGTACTTTATCTAGCCAATCACATCCACTCAGCACACCTCAGCAGCCAATGAATAGTGATTAAGTGATGCCCACAGTGACAAATGGGACGGGCACTAATCTAACGCTGGTCTTTCACATTCACACAACCGCAATGAAACACACACGTTTAAGATGAGGAGAGGAGAGGAGAGGAGAGGAGAGGAGAGGAGAGGAGAGGAGAGGAGAGGAGAGGAGAGGAGAGGAGAGGAGAGGAGAGGAGAGGAGAGGAGAGGAGAGGAGAGGAGAGGAGAGGAGAGGAGAGGAGAGGAGAGGAGAGCAGAGCAGAGGAGAGCAGAGGAGAGCAGAGGAGAGCAGAGCAGAGCTGGGGGGGTTGGTTTGGATAGCGCTGAGTCAGCATTCCTCTCCGAAGAATCAGTGCGTATAATATCACAGGGAATAATCACACCGCTCTCTCTCTCTCTCTCTCTCTCTCTCTCTCTCTCTCTTTAATATCTTCACCTCTTCCTCTTAACTTCCTCTCCTCCAGCGACCAGCGGCCACTTCCTTCCTCTCCCCCCATAATCCACATGCCTCCACTCCTTCACTAGAATATTCCGTACCAGTACACAATACAGCAACAGGAGAGATATTAACACTGGGGAGTTGGAGGAGGAGGGAAAAGCAAGCAGGAGAGAGCGGCGGACGAGTGGAAATGAGAGTAGGATAAGTCATAATATAATAATAAGAGACGAGGCAATGCGATATTAAGACCGAGGGGTTTACTCGGGTCAAAGTCAGTCATTGCTTAACCCATTTAGACCTGAGGACGATTCTACAATTGTCTTATAAATCTTGACAGTTTTCTGAAAAATCCATGTTTCTATGTTATCGTTCTTTGACAGGAAAAGACTCGCTCACCGTATAGAAAAATAAGTGAAACTCCTTTGACTGAGACTTAGAAAAATATTTTTTATTTTATTTTATCATGCTCTGTGCTCAAACGCAAACGCAAAGCAAACGCTTCGGTCCTCAGACCTTCGTCAGTGCTACGAACATGAAGATAGCACTGACGAAGGTCTGAGGACCGAAACGTTTGCTTTTTAATTGCACCATGAGCACAGAGCACCATAAGAGCATGATGAAATAAAAGAAAAAATATTTTTCGAAGTCTCAGTCTAAGGAGTTTTACTTCTTTTTCTATACGGTGAGCGAGACTTTTCCTGTCAAAGTTTCCCTTATGTTTTTGAGACCACCGCTACCGTAGTCAAGTTTGGAAAAAAAAGGACGAAGAAAGGCGCAACAGTTTTCTCAGTGCTTCTATGTTATCGTTCTCAAACATTTTCATGTCAAGGACCCCCAAAAATATATGTAATTGCCCGCCGAGCCCCATCTGAAAATATGTAGTTCCAGGGTCCCCCCAGCAGCAAAGATTTGAGTTAAAAACGTTGGCTCTGAAAGAATATATTCAAACATTTGGGCCACATTTTCACGATTTTACAAAAATAGCAGACCTACAAGCTCGTATGAGCTTGTAGGTCTGCTATTTTTCAATAGCTAAAGCATAACATAATGCTTAAAACACCAAAAGGGGTTCCCGCCCAAAATGGGTTAAATATAAAGTCAGAGAATATCAAGCCAGAGGCTTTATACGACTGTTTCATTATTGATGTTGGAGCGGAGAGACAGACTTATTAGACTGAATCAGATATCAGTGCTGAAGCGAGGCTATAAAGGACGGAAGGTGCTTAAGACAGAGACAGAGAAAGACAGAGAAAAGTGGGTTAGCGTCTGTAACAGCTCCCATTTGAGTGCAGAGCACGGCAGCCATTTTATGTCTTTCCACACGTTTAGGCATGTGGTGTATAGTAACTAAGTACATTTACGTAGTACGTAGTACTTAAGTACAATTTTATTTGTACTTTACAATGAGTATTTCTAATTTCCAATACTTTTACTTCTACTCCACTACATTTCAGGTCCAAAATGTGTCCTCTCACAATGCTCAAGCTTGTAGATGTGCTATTTTCAAAAGAGTGTGTACACATTTTGAACTTGTGAAATGGGACATTCTGCAATTTGAGTACTTTTGTACTTTTACTCAAGTACATTTTCTTTTTTGTGGCTTTCGCCTTCATTTTTAATATTTTTTTAATAGAGGGATAGATAGTAGGCTGACAAGAAATCGGGGAGAGAGATGGGGGGTGACATGCAGTACTGCATGTCACCATCACGTCGGGATCGGGATTCGAACCCGCGGCACGCTGCCAGACTGGAGGACCAGCCAAGGTGCCTGGACCGCTGAGCCACGGCCTGGGCCATTACTCAAATACATTTTTAATATGGGACTTCTACTTGTAACAGAGTACGTCTACATTGCAGTAGCCGATTGATACTTTTACTTAAGTAAAACATTTGAGTACTTTTTCCAGAGACAAGACAGAGAAAAGTGGGTTAGCTCTAACAGATCTCCCATTTGAGTGCAGATCACGGCAGCCATTGTGTCTTTCCACACGTTTACGTCTACACATTTTCATTTGGCTGAAGAGCCACACCAGGTGAGCCGTTCACTCAGTTCATTTTAACTTCTCCCAATCAAGAGATTAAAACACAGCCTCTCTGACGGGCGCTCACTGCCGTCAGCAGGAATGAAAAGTGACACTTGTATGGAATCACATTATGACAAATTGGGTTTCTGCAGTGGCACCTTCCGAGGCACATTCTCTGATTGATATCATATTAGCAATGATTCTCAGCGGGGGTTAAATAGCTTGGTTTATTCACGCCCATGATGTGAATAACC
This sequence comes from Protomyctophum parallelum, assembly GCF_964188405.1. Lineage (NCBI taxonomy): Eukaryota > Metazoa > Chordata > Actinopteri > Myctophiformes > Myctophidae > Protomyctophum > Protomyctophum parallelum. Next base: position 11,294,761 of record NC_139697.1, on the reverse strand, counting down.
CACTTTCAACCTGGTGTACCTGTTTCGGGGTCATTAAAGGTAAAACTAAATAGCGAAACTGTGAAAAGTAGCCTATTATCTCCTGTAAAAAAAGTTGTGTCTATGATCCTATCCTATATATGAAAAACGTGTAAAAAGAAACGCAAGGTCGAAGTGTCGTTCTGTTGCTGCTGTGAATAAAACTGGAGCATTTTAAAAGTGAGTTGCGATCCCCCTAATACTTGCCTATCAGAATACGTTCCTCAATATGCTTTGTGTGCAAGTGGCCGTGACATATGCCTGTGCTGTTTGCAGAGGGAACATTACTCAGTGTGTTTATTGGTCCAAAACCTTTATTCATATCTGTGATTCAGACAGCAATGGTGGTAGATTATGGGTTGTGTGCGTGCGTCGTGCACACATCTGTGGGGGCGTGAGTGTGTGTGTGTGTGTGTGTGTGTGTGTGTGTACGAGTGTGTTGACGAGGAAGGTTCAGATCAGGTTACGGCTGAAGGCTGACTACTAAGAGCTCTTAATGTAATAATCAACTGTGTCATAAATTATATTGTGCCAATGGTGAAACTGCATGGCTAAATGAATCATCATTATATCTAGGATCACCACCATCATCATACTGTACGTATCCATATCTGCAGTGAGCGATTTGCCGCCAGTCGAAGCTCTGAACTCGAACAAAACAATAAATAGCCCGGTCGCAACGCAGCTGCTGTGACATCAAGTGAAGACGAGTCAAATTAAATTATGAAACGCTTTTTAGGGATCAGATTGGTTAGCGGGTCCCTTTCAGAGGAACAAAGGACATAATTGCGGTAAAACATTGGACAGGGCCGCGGAACACAGATAGTAGAGATAGTGGAAGTACAATGGGCTCTCAGTGTCAGATGGGCTGTATCTATGTGCGTGAGTGCGTGCGTGCGTGCCCATAAGGAGCGGCTGGAATCATTCCAGATGATTCTACACAGTACAACAAACCACCTTTGATCATAATATTTAGAGCAGTGACTCCTTAATTTCAAGGACCCCCAGTTTGATATGTCTCAGGTCACGGAGCCCAACTTGATAGGATGTCGTATCTCCGGGACCCCGATCTACAGTGTAAAATCCAAAGTGTTATTTAATTCTGAGAGTGTACAAATGGCAGAAGCTGTATATTTCTCACTGGAAATATATATATTTTATTATTATATTATTATTTCTTCTCATGAGCATCACGCCTGTCTGTCACAGACATGCGCAGAGCAAATTCAGTCAGGAAACTCAGTGCAGTTGCAACTTGCCAGCGGCCGTTCATTGGGTCACCTCAGCATCACGTTCTCATTCACATGATTCACTTCATCCAATCATTCCATCTTCATACCGGCTATTTAAACTGGAAGTTTGCACTGCTCATCCTGCTTGCTTGCTGCTGCATACTGATTCTGCTGCGCTGCTGAATGCTTAAACCTTTGCTACTCACCCACCCCAGCTACCACCTGTCATGTTGGATCTGCTGTTTAGGTACGGGGGATTCGGAGTCCCTATGGTTGGGACTGATGCGCTTGATCTGAGTAGCTAAAAAGCAGATCCAATTCTTCACCAAACCATAATAAATGTATTGCTCATTTTTATATTCAAAAAATATATATTCCTTCCATTCATGAGTTGTCCTGACTGAATTATTATTATGTCTTGGATGTTGCACAATGTTCTGCGGAACAAGTCCCAACAGCATTGCGGTGCTTGTATACTTAAATAAATAAAGCCTTGTTTATCCTTGATTCACTTCAATTTGTAGACTCATAGTTACAGCTGGGTCTGGGCTGGCTGGGGACCGCATGCTATTAAAGAGTAACACCAGTGAGTTAAGGATCTTCCTATACTGCAGTTGTTTAATGCAGACAATAATGCAATGGTGGCCCAGGCCGTAGCGTAACGGTCTGGGCACCGGACTGGTAATCCAGTCGCAGTGTGCCGCGGGTTCGACTCCCGGACACGGCCTTTACTGCATGTCATCCCCCCATCTCTCTCCCGTTTCCTGTCAGCCTACTGTCTGTCCCTTAAAAAATCAATAAAAGGCGTAAGCCGCAAAAAATATCTTAAAAAAATAAAATAAAAAGAAATAATGCAATGGTGGAAAGTAACTAAGTACATTTACCAAGTACTGTACTTAAGTACACTTTTGAGGTATTTGTACTTCCAATAGTTTTACTTCTACTCCGCTACATCTCAGAGGCAAATATTGTACTATTACTCCATTACAATTATTAGAGATTTCAATTTTGATTAGAAAACATACATTAACCACTTCAACAATATACACATTTCGGCCATTTGAAATTAGCAGATCTACAAGCTCACAATGTGTCGCCATGCAACGCATTGTGAGCTTGTAGATCAGCTATTTTCCAAACAATTTCATACACATTTTGAACTTGTGAAATGGGACATTCTGAAATACTTTTAGTACTTTAAGTATATTTTCATGCCGATACCTTTGTACTTTTACTTGAGTACCTTTTGAATGCGGGAATGCGGGACGTCTACTTTCAGTATTGATACTTTTATAAGTACAACATTTGAGTACTTTTTCCCACGACTGAAATAATGTGCTTTCTTTACTGGCGTGAGAGGAGAGTTCACAGTAGGTTTACACAGCTGGGACCGAGGGAGGCAGTGTATAGTGGGTCAAGCCCACGCCATTCTTTGTAATGTTTTGCAATCGACAGTTCGCACGTGCTGGGAACAAGGGTAACGTGGTCATGCTTTTATATATGATGTGTGTGTGTGTGTGTGTGTGTGTGTGTGTGTGTGTGTGTGTGTGTGTGTGTGTGTGTGTGTGTGTGTGTGTGTGTGTGTGCGCGCGTGCATGTGTGTGTGTGTTCTAGCTAATGGTTTTGAATTGGACTGTTCTGAGAACTGGTGGAGTCAGAGAGAGATATTGGACATACATTTGAGTTTTGAGTTTTTATCTCCCAATTGCTTTGGCAATGCAAACCTATGTTCTCTCATGCCAATAAAGCTCATTTGAATTAAATTGAATTGAATTGAGAGACAGAAGGGGAGAGAGAGAGAGAGAGAGAGAGAGACAGTTAGGACAGAATGTAAAATGCATGGTAATCTCATCACAGATGAAACAAAGTGAGAGGGGATAATTGTCCCTTTTCGACTGAGTTGAGCGGCGCATTGGAATAATCAATTCCCGGAGGAGAAAAACAAAACATGGAGCAGTTTTTTCTTCTGGGTCAGCATGAGGAGAGAAGAAGTGCCGAAGCTTCAGAATGGAGAAAATATGCTGTTTTGGATAATGACTTAATGTGGCTGTCAAACAGAGCTGTCTGGAGCAAGTTAATGGCTATAATACTGCGACGATCTGACATGCAAGATTTATTGGGGGGAAAGTGTGCAGCTCCTGCAATCACATCTAAATCACTACACCTGCTATAGCTGTGGCATCAAGTGACCCCAGGGGGTCCCCAGTGAAATCCTCAGTAGTCATCAATATGGTGGAAAAATGTACTCAAAAGTTTTACTTAAGTAAAAGTATCAATACTGCAATACATAAACACTCTGTTATAAGTAAAAGTCTGTAATTCAATGTACTTGAATAAAATAACAAAAGTAGGCCTATTGGCATAATAGTACTCATTATGCAGAATATCCCATTTCACAAGTTTTCAAATGCGACGCACGCGTATTGTGAGCTTGTAGATCGTCTATTTTCATTTTTCAAATGTCCGAAATGTATATAGGGCTGAAGCGGTTAATGTATATATTGTAATAAGAGTCCAAATCGACAAAGTAATCAGTAACTAAGGTTTTAAAACTTGCGTCCGATCTGGCTATCCAAACAGTTCTCTAACAACACCATGCTATGGATATTCAACACCAACATGAAGACTGTCCTGCTCCATATGGCTCCTCATGAAACATGGAAACCACAGAGGGCCTAACAAACAAGCTCCAGGTGTTTGTTAACAAATGCCTGCGTTACATCCTCAAGCTATGGTGGCCCAACAAAACCACAAATGAGGAGTTATGGAGTATCACAAAACAGGACAGTATACCATCAAAAGGAGAAAGTGGAACTTTCCTGAGAAAGGACACAGATAACATCACAAGACAGGCCCTGGACTACAACCCACAGGGGAAGAGGAAACCGGCTAGGCAGAGAAACACCTGGAGACGTTCCAACTCTCCAAGACCTAAAGAACATTGGACACGAGCTGGCAGGAAGTAAAAGCCCAGGCCTGAGTGAGATGGAGAGCTCCGGTGGACACCCTATGCCCCTCGGCGAGGTAAAGAGGATTACGTCAAGTGAGTCAAGGTTTTAAAATAAATGTAGTGGAAAAGTACAGCATTTGGATCTGAGATGAGTAGAAGTGAAAGTATTGAAAATGGGGAAAGTACAGTTACAAATAACTCAAGATTGTACTTAAGTACAGTACTTGAGTAAAAATGTACTTAAGTTACTTTACACCATCTTGCAATAGGTCTGGTCCACAAGATTCGATACACCACCAAGATACCCATGTACCTGTCTAAATACTTCCTTAATGTAAACGAAGTCCACACCCACAACACCAGAGGGAGTGCAACAAACCATGTACAACCCAGATTCGGCACAAACAAGGGACTAAATTCTTTTCGCTCCTATGCCACCAAAATGTGGAACGCCCTACCAACAGTCATTAAGACATGTGAATCCCTTGACTCCTTCAAAACCGCTCTCAAAGGGCACCTACGGATGGCTGCAATTCGAAACTGGCCTCTGTAAAATCTGAATCCCCCCCACCCCCCCACCCCATTTCCCTCACTGTATATTGTATATTGTATATTTTCCCAGTGCTTGTATATTTTCCCTTTTTTGCTTCCCATATGATGAATTCCTGTTCTGTTCTTTAGCTACATAGAAATGTCTATTTGTATGTCTCTAAATGGTTGTATGTCTTTAAATGTTTTGATGAATTGAACAATGTGGACCCTGTTGTAAACAAGTGTAATGCTTAATTGGGTCGTCCACTCACAGTTGACAGTCTTTGTATTGAGTTTGTGCTTAAAATGTACTGTAAATTCTACAAACTGTTAATAAATATTTCAATCAATCAAAAACCACTTCATAAGTGAATGAACACTGAGTGTGTTATATAGTGTATATTGGGGTCCCAGAAATAAAAGAGTATAACAAGCCGAACAGCCGAATATACATCAAACTGGGGTTCAGGCGGGGACTTGCATGGTGTATTAGCTAGGTGTAAGGGTAAATGCAGTAAGTGCACGTGCGGGTGTGCGTGCGTGCGTGCGTATAATTTATGTGCGTGTGTACATACCGATACAAGAAGGCAGGGGGTTATCCCAGGCCCTGCGTTCCCCCGTCATGCATTTGAGCGTGGTGGCTCCATGCAGAGTGTACCCCGGTTCACATCTGTACGTGATGCTGCTCCCGGAGAAGTGACCTTGGTCGTTGACCTTGAAGCCGAACTGAGGCACGCCGGGGTCCTCACAGTGAGACAGCTCGAAACCTACGGACGAGAGAGATATGGAGGGAGTGAGAGAGTGAAGCGGAGAGAGAGAGAGAGAGAGAGAGAGAGAGAGAGAGCTCCAAAAGGATATTCTTTATCTTTAGTTTTTTTTTTTGTGGAATGGGCAGCGTATAATATCCGTGTACTAAATAATCCGGTTAAGCTCCTATCCTCAGAAAACCTGAGGAAGATAACCAGGATATTGTTGCTGTCGGGCAGAAACCTCTTATCTCTGTATTTTACATTTTAATGTTTTTTTTCTTTCTCCTAAATTAATTCCCTACTTCTTCATACTACGGTGTTACCAAAAAAACACCTAAAGGAAATCTACAAGCTCATTTTTGGAATCCTGGAAAGTAACAGTTTTGGACATGTGAGGTTTCCGTCCCGACAACGACGAGATACTCAATTATAATACAAAGGATTAGCTTGTTTACTGTTGATTAGCACAGAGTGCGCAGTTTACATTATTCAGCAAGCACAATTATTCACAACAGGCCCCTTTGTTCATATACGTTTGATGAGCGGCGATATTAAGAACTGATTGGCATGAAAATGCTTGCCGCGCAGATATGAGTTATTTTACCTGGAGAACAATGTGCATGTGTAAACACAACCTTTTCCCTTATGAAAGAAAGCTCTAAAATGACTCGCTCGTTATCTTTCAATTTACACTTAATTGTGCACAGTCATTTGAGGTTGTTCCCTGGACGTTTACCAAACCACGAGCTGACAAGCGTTATTTAGTGAACCCCAATTTCTTTTGCTTATTATAATCATTATTATTACCCTATATATACCCTACAGACATAAGGAATGGAGCTGGGAATACGCTGGTCTAATGTTTTTCATTCCTCCAGTGTTCCTCAAAGTAAGAAAATACAAAATAATTGAAAGTGTAAAAACTGACCCTTACGGATACATGTTTACATTATCACGTTTAAATGAACACTCCGGATTGAGCTGCGTTGTTGGTACAATATGAGGAGCAGTAGCCATACAAGTGAGTAAAACTATAGCATTGGAAACAGTGCTGATTCAAAGGGCTAGGCAAACTATCTAACATGGCACAGTTTAACCACTTAAACCATACTTCATTGATCACAGCCCCCAAGAGGTCTATATTTGGCCCCCTCCCTCCCTTCCCTCTACATTAAATAGCTGCGTGTTTCCACGTTGTGCATTGCTCCGGGTGGCACTGCCTGGCATGCGGGTGTGTCTTTTGCTGTGTGCTCGAGAATATGTGGTCGTCCGACTCTGCAATCCAAGCTGCGAGAAAGTTTCATACATCAAACACGGCCTGTTTCCTTCACATTCACCTTGGATGCTTATAGTCGCCACTTGCAATTTGTCGTGGATTCTTCAATGCCTGTGGGTGGGGGGGGGGGGGGAGGGCCAGCCAATGTCAGAGTCATTCACCTTGTCTTGGTGGAACAAGCCCCCATGTTCAAAAGAACAATGCCAAAGTGACCTCTTGGATCTCCCCGCGGAAGATAAAACATGATTGCGAACGCAGTGATTGCGAACGCAGTGAGCCACTTAGTATGACAGCAAGGGCTGAATGTCTGTGTGTCACGCTGTTACACCACCCGCCCGCCACCAGAGGGCGCAGCTAGACAGCAAGGGCTGACGCAGCTAGACAGCAAGGGCTGAATGTCTGTGTGTCCCGCTGTTACACCACCCGCCGCTGCTTAACAACGACGCTGTTACACCACCCGCCGCTGCTTAACAACGACACTGTCTGTAACTTGCTGTACTAGGCCCAACATAAAATTAATACTGTCACAACGACACTGTCTGTAACTAGGCTATGTGTACTAGTGTGTGCATATGGGCTAACGTTAGCTAAGCAGTCACAGTCCTGTTTACTGCTGCTCAACAACGACACACCAGAGGGCGCAGCTAGACAGCAAGGGCTGAATGTCTGTGTGTCCCGCTGTTACACCACCCGCCGCTGCTTAACAACGACACTGAATGTCTGTGTGTCCCGCTGTTACACCACCCGCCGCTGCTTAACAACGACTGTTATTGCAATTTACGATCTGCGTTCGCTTCCCGCGTTCTCGCGTCTTACTTGTAAAGTAAAGTACTCTCCAATGTGCAAGGAAACATGACAATGTGCAAAACAATATAATGACGTTCCCTCTATTGCAGTGGTTGGTTCTTAAAGTCCAGGAACCCTCAGGGTTCCTTGAGGGGGTTCCGAATGGGCCCTTACTGGTCTCTAACTCTGAGTGTTTATACAAATCATTCCATTGTGCATACTCTCAGAGTTATGGGGGTCCTTGGAATTAAAAGGTTCTATTTGTGCTCTTCCATTGGAGAAAACGTGACGGTGTGCCCTCCAGGGTGTCCTTCCAGTGGAGAGAGAAATCAATGCAGTGCAATATACTGTAGACTCCAGTGTTATCGTAATGTATGTAATTGCACTGTTGCTGTTGCAATTTTTTTCGCTGTATGAGTAATCAACAAATAAAAGCCCTACATGCTCGGCATTAGACAGGCTCTACATGTAAGACAATAATGTCCTCATGGGATGCATGTCGCCAGAGAGTACATGAGGTGAAAAGGCTTGCAGAGGGGAAGATGTAGAAGACTAGACGCTTGCACAGCTGCGGCACGCTCACGTCTAACGCCACACATCCGTTGTTTTTTCCGTGAATATCGTGTGTCCGAGTGATTTTGAACGAAGGCAGACAGCGATGAGCAGCCACTGACTGCGTTTTTTCCGTGCTGGGCAGGTTGTAATCGTCGATCGCAGAGAGAGAGAGGGGGGGGGGGGGGGGGGGAGTAGAGCAAGGATAGAGGCAGCGTTCCTTGCTGAGCGCAGTTTTAGGAAAGCCCCGCTGTGATTGACCAGTAGTCGAAGACCCACAAATCTGGGTTTAAAACGCAGAGCTAAAGTCAATGACGTATCACGGCCAAAAAGCACTGTCGTAAACGGCACTTACACATACTCGGCATTCAGTCAATGACTTGGCCAACCGAACCGGCACGCACAAAGCTGTAATGCGCACAAAATCATTTGCATTGCACACAAAGAAATGCGGGCGTGTAATACTAGATGTGTTGGCCTCTACATGAACACAAGGCTGAGAGTGATCCAGCAGACTCCACTGAAGGCGGTGCTCTTTGCAAGGCAGCTTTTGGATGTATTCCATTTCCATGCATGGAGAGTTGGAGACTGCCGTTGCTTTGGATCTGTCAGTGCCACGCAGTGTGTAATGGCTCATGGAAAGGGTATACTGTACTATTACTGTAGTCTCTCAAGCCAGACAACTCCACAATCTTCAAAATGCAACTACGCCTTGTAAAGGTCTCGAACAGGAAGCTGTCGACCAATCACGACGCAGCTACTGTAGCTAGACAGACTTTGACTAATTAGATTTATAGTAGCACATAATTATGCAACTGCAAACGCTAAACATAAATGTTTGCATGGGGCAGGGGGCATCCCATCCACTTTGTTTTCTTAGCCTTTTCAGCGCTTCCGATGTGCAGACCGTTAGACGGAAACGACAAACCCTTTGTCAGACAAAGGGTGAAAGCAACGAGCTAAGAGGAGGAACTCAGTAGCCTGGGTTCCAACCTGATTCGCTGCATTCCGTTAATTTGTTTTGTCACTCCCTTCTCAGTCTGGAAAATCTCCTAATTCCAAGGTAGGCGTGACATGAAAAAGGGAGCAAAAAAACCTGTTTGATGTCGTATCAATGCGCCTACTGCATGCTGTTTCCCTGCAACGTCCCCTTATCATTCACTAAACTCACCCCACACAGCCACCAGCTTTTTTTTTGTACTACTGAATCTGACAGTGGACTACTTTTTATTACTGTAGGTTTGACTCTCGAGTCTCGAACTGGCGCAATTTTTTTCCAACAGTGAGAAGCATGAACATAGTGGCGCTGCATGGCCTATAACGTATCAGCAACAACGGGCTACATAACAGGTGAGGTGACGTTATGAAATACAAGTCAAACAGCCTGCTGGCCAGACTGAGCAGTGAGTCACAAAGCAAATTCACGGAATGCAGCGAATGAATCAGGCTGGAACTCAGGGTCCTAACTTTCAAAAGCCAAGCAGCTGGCTTTGAGGTGTGTGATGAAGCACAACCTGGCCAAGCCTGATAGAGCCAGCAACTGTATCTCAGAGGTACAAGTCCAGATCGCAATCTTCAACAGAGGACCACCAGGCACAGAGCTCGGAGGAACATTACCAGCGAAAGGTGTTATTTACTTTTCTTGAAGTCCTCTCCAAGGAGCTGAACCGGAGATCAAGGGCCAAATGGGGTAAATCCCATTAGGTCTTCACCGCCTTTTACCATCTCAAATCACTGCATGGAAAGGCATGATAGATGGCCGAGCTGCCATATCTGTTAGAGAACTCATCCTATGCTATTCCCACCAGCAATGTGCTTCAAAGAGGTTAAATAGTTAATAGTTCCCTACTGTGTGTTATATTTTCTTCTCCCCCCTACCCAGCCTGAGACCACCACTGCACCTTACACATTTGGCTGGAATTTATAACCAGCAGGCCTTATGTACTGGCATAAAAGAAAAAGGAAATAAAACAACATATAGACAATAATACAGAAAATACAAGGAACACAAGTGGCCTCATAAGGGATCCTCCCCATGAAGGATGTATTGTATACGATCAACACGTAACAGCAGAATCAATGTACAGTAATTCTGATTCCTATTCTACAAAGAATCATATCAAAGGTCAGTCTGCGTGTGATTCCTCAAGGGAGTCTCTCCAAGGCTGTGAACATCGCTAGCCTTCATCTGCACTTTATGGCAGGCCAAGCAGAATGCCCTGCTATTGTACATTAGTATGAGATGTGTGAGATAGTAGATGTGGTTTATCATAGATACCTAAAGCAACAATTCACAAACTGTAGGCCAAGTGGGCCGGCAAATATCTGGCTAAACACTTTGACACTGACACTTAATATTAGAATTATGAAATTATAATTATAATGTCAATTCTTTTTAATAAGAAGGTTAAATGATGTTATTTTTGGCCCGGACGGTTAGCTCAACCGTCTGGGCACCTAGGCTGCTGAGCCAGCCTGACGGTTAGCTCAACCGTCTGGGCACCAAGGCTGCTGAGCCAGCCTGACGGTTAGCTCAACCGTCTGGGCACCTAGGCTGCTGAGCCAGCCTGACGGCGTGCTGCGGGTTCCACTCCCGATCCCCACGGCCTTTGCTGCTTGTCTTTCCCCCCATTTCCTGTCAGTCTACTTTCGACCTATCAATAAAGGCAAAAAAAGGCAAATAAATCTTTAAAAATATATATATACATATATATATATTTTTTTTTTAAAGATTTATTTGCCTTTTTTTTATATATATATTATTTTTTTAAGTGGGCCCTGATCCTGAAACGGTTGGGAAGCTCTACCTTATGTTGAACATGCATACTACATTTTACTGTATCACATCGGAGCCCTCAATGCCATTTTATTTGACAGAGTAGTACACGATGGTTGATTATTGTACGGGAATATAGTCTAGTGTTAGTTGAAAGAGCGTGCTAGTTTGTAGTGAATCATGCATATACGTACTGGAGTAGACCAACTTGAATCCTTCCCCCGTGCTTTCCGGGTCGCTGTAGAACTCCAACCACAAGTGATTGGAGGTGGAAATCAGCGTCAGACCCAACATGGACGACCCGGTGAAAGCTCCAAGGACGTGGGTCGTGCTGTCTTTACCGTCATAGATCTGAGACAACAACAACAATATAGATCAATACATTGATCCCTATATGGATGATCTAATAAACACTCCAAGGACATGGCAAATGCATTGCTTTTACTTTCATTGATCTGTTTATGGAGACGGGAGGAGACAAGATGGTGGAAGGGGGAGGGTGGTGTGGCGAGGAGGAGTGATGGAGGATCTAGTAAAGCTCCTGATGCATTGTGGGCCGCCTCGTATGGACGCCCCGTAAATCCGGGAGACGAGACGGCGAGGACAGTGTTACAGCTCCTCCGTCACAGAATGATGAGGAGACGCCGTGAAGACAATGGACAGACGCCATGGTATAGAAGTGTATGTGCTTTCCCTCTACGCGTTGTGTAGGGGGACGCGTGTGCGCGCACACGTGCGTGTACTGTATGCGCGTGCATGCGAGGGTGTGTGTGTGTTTATGTGTGCAAATATGCATTACGTTGAGTGTGTCCTGATGTGACAAATGGAAGCGTTCTACCGGAAAAAAGTTGGTTTTATAGTCTGTGTGTGTGTGTGTGTGGGTGTGGTGTGCATGTGTGCCTGAAAGTGTACCCTTGTGCGTGCGTGCGTGTGTGCGTGCGTGCGTATTAGGTACCTTGAGTATGTCCCCCTGGGCTAGATGGAAGGTTCTGGCAGAGATGTTGATGCCCTTCCCTGCCTGCACCTGTATATATAGAGCACATAAAGTCAGCGTCAGATTTATGCAACAACCAGGCGCAGCCTACAAGTACTTGAAGTGGTCTCTGGGTAGCCCGTCTTCTGTGAAATACCATCATGATGTCCCTGATTCATGTGAGCTACAAACAGAGGGTTAGTTTTTTTATTTTATTTTTTATTTTATTTTTTACTGAAAACTATTTAAATAGGCAATTTATTGGCGATTTATAATGTTTCTCAACGTAGGGTCCGGGGACCCCCAAGGGTCAATGAGTGAGTTCCAGGGGATCCCAAACTAGATGATTGGTAGTTAGGAACCAAAAGGACCCTTATGGGTCTCCTTATACCATATAATGATCTGTGGGTCGGCGGTTAGAATCCCGGCTCCTCCTGTCGAAGTGTCCTTGCGCAAGACACTGAACCCCACATTGCCTCCAATGAGTCGGTCGGTGCCAGGCATGTTAGCTTGCCACCATTGCTGTGTGAATGTGTGAAGTGAGGACGCTGGCGTGAATGAATGGGCCATTGTAAGTGCTTTGAGTAAGCACTTTGTGCATAGAAAAGCACTATAAAAATGCAATCCATTATACAGTATATCGGAGCAGTATTACCTTTTGTTCCGTATCGGTACACTCTCAGAGATCAAATTAAAACTATCTTTATAGGCGCTCAGGTGGCACAGTGGTAAAGTCCCTGCCCACGACCACGGAGGTTGTGGGTTCGAATCCACCGCGGTGCATCCGGCTTCGTCAGGCGCCTATATGTGAACACAACTGGCTTGTGTTCGGGGGAGGGAAGCGGAGAGGATTGGTGATATTGGTCATTGGATGTGCTCCTACGGGCTGGGGGCGGCACATGTCAGCGGGGTGTGTTGGACGGGAGTAGGACGAAGGCTTCTTCGCTGGCAGGTGAGTCAGTAGGATACAACAGAATTCAAGTGTCCTTGAAGCTGAAAAGGTTGAGAATCCTCTGATTGAGGCTGATTGTTGCATTGGAGGCAGGCCACCACATTACCTGGATACTGTAAATGCACTCGTGGTTGTTGTCATAGTTCATCGGGTAGTTGGGAGACAGAAGGATCCCCTCATTATTTGCAACGTGAGAGCCACACTCGGCTGCAGAGAAAGAGAGAGAGAGAGTAAGAGGGAGGAGAGACAATGTGAAAATGTTACTTGGAAATAGCTTTGTGTAAACTGAACTGAACCCAATTTATACTTTGCGTGTCAATGTCTCTACAAGCTCACGAGCTCACAACCCATCACGCTGCAACGCGTTGTGAGCGTTTTGGCTATTTTCGACGTGCAATGCTGGCACCCAACTGAGTATGAATCAGGTCATACTCCAATTATGATACATACGTACAGTAAAGATGTGCATATGTGTGGGTTTGAGCACATGAATTAACACCACACATGTGAGACTCCTGTGGAAATCCCCCCGGAAATATCAAATATGCATTCTCTTTTCTCCCCGCTATGTTTTAAAGCGCATTAATCTCCGCACCAACGTTTCCACACTGCTGTACGGGTGTGTGAATCAAGATGATTTGTACTTTCCTGCGGTCGGACTCGACTCCTTTAACTTTTTGTCATTGAAGTGAAGTTTCCCCACAGCCACAGAGGAGGATGGTTTCTAATCTTTTATAAATGACTACATTCTGCTAGAGTAACTTTTCAACACTGCATGTGTGTCTTTGTGTGCGTGTGCGTGCGCGTGCGTGTGTGCTTTCACGTTTGAGAGCTTATATCATTTCTGACTAATGAAGTGCAAATGAGGTCTCTACAACAAAATATAGAGGTGCTGTCTTGTGAGGACAATGCTATGAATGTGTGTTTGCACATGCATGTGTGTGCATGTGTGTGTGTGTCTGTGTGTGTGTGTGTGTGTGTGTGTGTGTGTGTGTGTGTGTGTGTGTGTGGTTGGTTGGTTTATGTAACGACCTTGTTATGCAGTCGTATTATCAGCTGTCCAGAATGGTAGAGAAACATGGGCAAGCAGTAACACTCAGAAACTAATTTACATTCTCTGTCTCTCTCTCCCTTTCCCTCCAATCCTTCATTTCCTTCCTCTTGCTGAAAGCTTCTTCACCTCCTAATCACTCCAAGAAGCCCCACTCTCCCTCTCTCCCCCTCTCCCAGTCTCCCCCTCTCTCCCTCTCTCCCTCTCTCCCTCCATCTCGCACCCAACATCTCCTTATTTCTCTCTTTCTCACTCTCACACCAACTCTGTCTTCACTGCTCTTGTCTTGCCCTCCAAACATTCTTTCCTGCAGGTCTCTACAGCTTGATCTCCTTCCTTCCTTCCTTCTCCCTCTTCCCTCTCTCTCCTTCTTTCTCTCCCTCCCTCTCTCTCTGTCTGTCTCTAGTGGTGTAATAGTATATTACAGCTGTCATATTGTCAATAAATCACGCCGCCATGGGTTCCATTTAGAAAATTACCTCTCCACCCTCTCCCTCATAGCTCGTAAACCCTCTCCCTCTCTATCTCTCTTTCTTCCCCTCTCTATTTCTCTCTATGAAAAATGTCTCCCATGCCCTCCTCCCCTTTAATCTCATCACCCTCTGCATCTCTTCCCCTCCCGTGCGCTCCGCTCCTTGGTATTCCCCCCCTGGTCCTCTCTTCTCATATACTTCGGAACTCTTCCATGGGAATTGCTCTGCTTTTTCAGTGTTTCCTCTCCGGTCCTCACCCATCCTCTCGGCTCCCGTCTCCTCCCTTGCGTTCTCCTCCACTTCTCCTGTTCCCTTAAGCCCTTCCTATTTGTTACAGGTTCGGTGTTTTGGAGATGTGCTTTGCTTTGCGTTTGTCATGCGTGTCTTTCCAGGTCCTGTTCCCTTTCCCCCTCTGGGCTTTTGCTATTCATTCTGTTTGTGACAATAAATAAACCTTTAGGTTTTGAATGGAATGGATAATTTTCGATATCATCCCCCCCCCTGCTTTTAAAAATATGTTACACTCTACAACATCTCCTGGAACCTTTCTTCTCTTCTTTTCCTCTCCTCTGGCAATAATATTCAATAGAGGTCAGTAGAAACATAATCACAGTATCAATGATTATGTCAGTCAGGCTACAAATGTGTTTCGACTACAGAAGCAAACACTTGACCTTATACCACAGCCTAAACCCTGCTCACCAATGTCAAATTAGAGGTTTAATGGTCTAGAGAAGCGCTAAGGGCCAGTTATAACATGACCACTGACATCAAAGCTTTTAACACTTACTGTGTATTTCTTGGGGAAATACTGTATGCAAATGGATATACATTTGGTAATATTAACGTGCCCAGGGGGGCGGCCCGGTTCCGGCGAGCCTTCCCGCATCCAAAAGCACTGAAAACTCTCCTCGCTCAAGGTTGAAAGGGCAACATTTGGTCTGAACCAATCAGAACACCAAACAAGTTTCTCCTATATCCACTAAATCAAGTCTGACCAAACTCTGTTCACAGCACACGCAGTGAAGTTCTCTGTATAACCATCTTGACCTATTGCAAGCAATACTATTTGTTTTGGTATGGTGAGCAACATGTCTGCTGGCCATTGGCAACCATTCAAACAGTTGAATCCTTCTCAGACAGCCATGGAACTCTCAATGAGGGTTCAGCAGCATGAAGGCCACAGTTCAACCAAGACAAACTCCATCGTTGACGGTACTTTGTCAGAACTGCATTGTCTGTCATGCTGAATAGTTCTGCACTGCCCAAGGGCGTATTAACCCATTCAGGCCGGACCTCAAAATGTATAAAATGTCTTCTAAATCCTGACAGTTTTCTGTCAGGATTTGCGCCACATTTTCACGATAAAAAAAGAAATAGCAGACCTACAAGCTCGTAGCGCGCCACTCGGTGGCGCTCTATGAGCTTGTAGATCTGCTATTTTTCAATAGCTAAATTATAACATAATGTTTAAAACACCAAAAGGGGTTCCCGCCAAAAATGGGTTAAAAGCAGCAGACCGTGGAAGAATGCAGAAGTACTCACTATTTATTCCGTCAGGCCTTGATTGATTCTACTGTACACCACCTCTCCGCACAAATCAAACCTCATTTATTTCCTCAGCTGCTCACACAGATCTTGAAGTTTGTCTCTCTTTGCCTTTTCAGCCTGCCAGGTAATTTGTCCTCCCTGTGTTAATTGGTGCCTGTTATCGCCTATTGATTTCAAAATGCTTAGTCACGGCATTTGGGTTGGGAATGAAACGCGGGCCCATGCACACTTCTGGTGGGCGATTACACTTCATTTGCTCAATTTGGGTCTTCACCACCGGGCAGCGTTACTATTCGATAAGCATAAGTAAAGAAACTTTGTCCTGTTAATCTGTTGTTCAACTCAGGAGTATTATTGTACAAAAAACAAAAGGATGAGCCTGAAAGTCACACTCTCCTTCACTACAAGACAGGAGTGTTGACGGCAACAGTCAAATTAAGAATAATGAGCTCTGGCTGGAAAATAATCACGGTCGACAAGTGAATTGCTCAAGACATATCACTGAAATGTACTGCTTGCAAATGTCAGTTTTACACTCTCCCTCAAGAAGTTTGGACAAAAAACAAACAAAGCATAAACAAGCAATAACAGTACGTGTCAAACAGCATATAGTGTTTCCTAACTCCTGACACAGTCTGTAACTGGCTGAAATGAAATAACCGTAAATATGTAACATCGGATTTCAAGACATCCACAGAATGCATCTATACTGTCACACAATGAAGGGGACTGAGCCAATAAATATACCAATGTATGGCGGAACTCTACCAGCTGGCCTTGTGGTTAGAGTGTCCGCCCTGATACTGGGAGGTCGGGGTTCGATCCCCGGCCGGGTCATACCAAAGACTCTAAAAATGGGACCCAGTGCCTCCCTGCTTGACACTGCATCAAGGGTTGGATTGCGACATACTAGCGTCACGTCCAGGGGGTGTACTTGTACATCAAGCTGCCTCACGCTACAGAAACAGGACATAGGCTCCTGCCTCATGGCTCGGCAAGGCTACTTACTTATGGCGGTTGTCTAGAAAGCTGAAGGTTCCCCGGTTCAACCCCCACTCCGCCTGGTATCATGTGAAAGTAACACTGAACACCGACAGTACAGTGACTGCCCACGACCAACAGGCTGATGTGTGAATGGGGGTGAATGCACATTATGTAGCACTTTCCATAAAGTCTTACGTAACAATAAATGCAGAACATTAAAGCAGTGTCTGCCACTTCTGGTCCTGTATCACCCAGTTCTTCCTGGTTCTTTCCCTCTGTCTGAAGTTTTCATTTAATCGTGTCCTTCCTATTATCATTGGCCTTGAGCTCTCTGCTACAGTAGCTGTGGCCCTTGATCAAAACTATTTTCATTCACTAATGTCTAGCCGAAAAGCCGATCTACAAGCTTACAACACGAAGCATTATGAGGCTGTCTTACCTCGCCTCGTATCATACAGGTTGAGGTGTAAAATCCTTGACTTTGTAGTTGACAGAATATCACATACCAACACATCGGGGTAGCTGAGAGCTCCACATTCTCCGTCCTCCTCCGAGACAGATCAACTCTGGCGCCCCCTCCAGGCGGTATCCCATGTTGCAGGAAAACGTCAGTGTGTCTCCGATGCCGAAGCTGTAGCCGTTTCTCCTGCCGAAATCAGGCATTCCAGGGTCTTCACATGGCTCCAGGGTGTACTCTGGAGAGAACACACATGATAACTGCTTTAAAATACAGCATGTACACCAGTCACACGACTACAATATAGCAACGTAAAACGTGCAAGGTACAGACAGAGCTGTAGGGAGCCCCAATAGTACCGTTTGTGCATTTAGAGATTATAAATACAGTGTGTACGTGTGCATGTGTGCGTGCGCGATAGTACGTAGCCAGCCACATATATAATTTCGTAAAACCTCCCTTCACATGCATTTCATATGGAACTCTTCAAGAGCCCATAAACAGGAGACAACAAGAGCCCCTAATCCTAGTATAAGCAGTGTTATGTATTATAAGTGTGTCAGACCACACAATATTATGTTATAAATATAAACCACCCAGGCAAATGACAGTGATTAATTTGATTGCAAAGTCATGAAACTTAAGATGCAGTTTTTCTGCTTAGGATTGTCTGGGGTGTCCACTGAAGGCAGTGACATTATTATTCTAGCCAAAAGATGGTGATGCATTACACAAATCCTACAAATATTCTCCTAAGTGGTCGTCTGCATCTGGCGAACGTCCTATGTTTACTGGTGCGAGTTGATAATAAAGTAGACAAGTTTTTGTCTCTCTTGAGAAAAAAAATAGTATGAAGTTTATGAACATCTTGGGAGTATTATGTGGCTTGTGACGACCGGGTCCAATATTTAGTTCAGTGACCATACCATGGGTTCGAGCCCCGTTGCATTTTGAGAATTAATAGACTAACCTGCTTCCGATCTCCTAAAAAGGCGGCTGCCTATACTCCACACAGATACGGGAAGTAAACTGGAGATGGCAGGTTTTTCTATGTTTTTGTCAATTTACAATTTACAATTTAGGCATTTAGCAGACGCTCTTAATCCAGAGCGATTTACAATAATCAAGAACAAAAGCATGGGAAATACATCACAAAAGCATTTATCATAAAACATGCATAAGCTAAGAAAGTAACAGTGGAATATCTATATTATGAGACTATACATATAAACTATATATATATACTACTATGCTATACATATGTACTATGGCGTGCTATGACTATATACAATGCAATTATAGTGCCGTCTACATAACATGCTATAAGTCTGTATCAGATGCTATCTAAGTCTACAGAAATGCTATCTAAGGGGGTAGGGTAAGTGCTATGGGCCATGATGGAGTCTAAAAAGGTGGGTTTTCAGACTACGGGAAGATTGGGAGTGATGCTGCAGTTCTGACTGCAATGGGAAGTGCATTCCACAGTTTTGGCGCCAGAAGGGAGAAGAGTTTGGGACGTGTGGAGCGTTGTCCCGGCGTTTTTAGTGAGGGTACTTCCAGCTTCCCTGCTTGTCTTGGGTATACTATATAGGTGTCGATACCTTGGTGGAAGACTGGTGTAGTAAGGAATTATGCCAAGAGCAGTTTTTCTGGGCGGGAGGAAATGCCCAAAACAGGGCATCCTTTTTTACGTACTCATTCATGTTGGTATTACAAAAACATAACATAGCAAAAGGGTTTCTGCCTGACAGTGAGGACATGAAAGCCTCTGCATAATTAACAGGCTTATTTTCATCGTCTGAAGAGGGAGGGATCCTGACAGACTGAAATGGAAGGTGAATGACAGGTAACAGGGGCATCTCCAGTGCAACAGCAGTACTGTATATAATTACTGTAGGGCTGCAAGCAAAAATACATTCTTTTCTTGGCGATAATTCAGATAATTCATATATAATTTCATATTTAAATTGATCAAACAATCGAGAAGCGCGTTTTCTTGGATGATTTGTGTGTGTGTGAAAATAGCAGATCTTTAAGATCTTTAAGAGTTTGTATCATTTCATTCTTTGCAATTTTAAAACTGAAAGAAGCTACATTTACATTTTCCCTTCAAAATTGTTTTTCTTTTTCCACCCTTTTTTCCGTTTGTAAAATTAATCAGCGTTTTTTGTAAAAAAAAATTATATGATGGACTAAATCGATTAGTTTGATGAACTGTTGCAGCCCTATACTTTACCGGAGAAAGTTATGTTGAAGCCTTCGTATGAGATGGAGAAGTCGGAGACGAAGCGCAGCTGGGCTTTGAAGTTGCCATAGAGACCGGCGTTGATGTTGCTAGGCAACTCGCTGCCGGTGAGGCGAGCCAGTGGCTGAGTGAAGCTCCCGTTCTCTGTGACCAGGAGGTAGTCGTGTTGGTCCTCAAGATGGAAGGAATTAAACTGGAACTGGACCCCTGTCACACGCACACGCACACGCACGCACACGCACACGCACACGCACACACACACACACACACACACACACACACACACACACACACACACACACACACACACACACACACAGGTTTGTATTACTACACTTGTACAACATTTTAGGTTGGCATTTTAGGACGGCATTGAAAATAGCTGACAGAAGATAGCAGATATACAAGCTCACAATCCGTCTTTGAGCCTGTATATCAGCTATTTCTCACAGTAGAAGACAGGGAAAATGCTATAACCCTAACCCTTAAATGTAACCTCTAGATATACGAAATCCTACTGTATATCCTATAACACTAACCCCAACCTGTATCTTTTTCTAATTGTTAAGGCTTTTTCTTGAACCAGGAAAATGGTCCTCACCACATCTATTTCAAACTCTATGTTAAACTGAGTAGAGAAACTGGTAAAGGTCTGTAAACATTTCACTGACGCTGAATTCACACCAGCAACTTTGAACGAATGTATATATTAATTTGGCATTGAGTTGTGCTGCAACTTGAGCCTGGGTGGTCAGAGTGGATCAAAGTCAGCAGTCTGGGAGCAGTTATCAGGCAGGCAGGACAAGTATACAGACACTCCATGCTCGTCTCTGGAAGCTATATGTTTTTAAAGGATTCATACATTTTAGATAAGAAATAGGCTGTAGCTAAACATAGAACGTAGCTGCTAAATGTGGATTGATTTCACACCAATGTACATCACCACCACCACCAGATAGTTTGAAACTTTGTTATCAATATTTTCTACTTCCATACAGCAGTGTACTGTGGTGTTGAGAGCCCTAGTCCACACCTATGACTTCTGCACTCTTCAGGGGACAGTGCGCTTATGATTGGCTTGTCATCATAAGTTGACCTTTTCTCAACTCTCTCCATAGACTTTTTATTGAAGCTCGCCAGTCGCCACATTGTCAGAACATGGCAGCGAACGTCCACTGCTGGTGTGCATTCAGTGTGAGTGTTTTCTAATCCCATTCCATTGGTGAATAATACGTTTCCTTTGCAAAAGAAGACCATATAACTGGTGACAAGAGAAAGGCAGTAGATAGAGAGAGAGATACCACAGAAGAAATCCTCAGTGTAAATGTATCCATTTGTAACTCAGACAGTGGACAAATGGCATTTGTACTCTCTCAGCGTTAAATGAACATTTTACTGTGTAACACACCCACGAGAACTGTTAAACATTTAAATAATACAGATAACACAACAACGCTAATTACTGCCACATTGATCCCTGTGAAGCATGGAGGCCATTACGAGATACAACTAATATAATTAGCTAAGATAAAAAACATCAACAGCATTACCATTTACAAAATTATGTAAATTACTTTTGTATAAAACAGATCACTTTACAGAAACGTGAGCAACCAAAAAAGACAGACAAAAGAAGGTCAAACATATCAAGGCAGATTAGACAAGTGGGTGATGAGAAACACTGTGTGACAAAACACAGCAATTACACTCCATTTCTGCTTTTCCATTTCACTGAGAGGCCCCAAAATATATTTCTTCTGAGAAATACGGCTTCAATGTTTTGACAGGGATTTTCACACTTTGTCGTCTCAAGATATATTTGGAAAATCATTTACTTTGAGTTCATATAGTTAGTTAATACTTAATGAACAAATGAGTAGTCTCTCAAGACAGACTGTTGACTCACGTCGACTCAAATTCAAGGAAAAGAGGGAGCTGTTTTTCCTTTATTTTTTGACAATGGGTTCGGTTCTCAGATTGACAAATGAGTGAACAAGAGACACGAACAGCTGCTCTCTCTCTCTCGTTTTAGAACAAGAGCAGTAATCAAATGTAACAAAGGATGTTTTGTCTTGAGTAATGACTACCCATGGAGCCCTGTCCCAGAACTCATTGCATGTGAATAGGTGGAACACTGAGCTGATGCAGAGGAAAAATCGCCCTTTTGTGTGTGGACAACGACAGGAATATAAGTGGCTGGCTGAGGTGACAATGGGGGAGGGAGACATGGTGTCTTGTTATGATTGTCCCTAGAAAACCCAGAGATATTACATAATGAAAAACTACATAGAATCTCATCCAACCAATCCGTTCGTCACTTGTCTACTTTCACCACGCTGGCACAACTTCCATCACAAAATTATGTACAACTAAACTTGCAACACAGTTAAAAACATGCTTCACTTCCTATGCGTGTTCGTTTGATGTGGGTGACCAGACGTTCCGGTTTGGCCATGGTTGTCCCGTTTTCAAACTGCGTGTCCCGACAAATATCTCTAAAATACTAAAATGTCCCGGGTTTTCAACATTCACTACAAAATTGTCCTGAGTTTTCGCCAGAATTACAATAATAATAGTTTTCCTGTGGTTGCATAGGCGTTTATCATGTTCTTTTCATGTAAGCATGTTCACCTTCACCTAATCCGATGGGAAAACATCAAACAACAATCAAATACATTGCATGTCTAAATGTAAAGCTGCCCATGTCCATGTGTCTGTCTAACTCTGTGTGTGTACAGCTAATATTAGAGACAGCTGAACCGAATGGCAACAAACTTTGCATGCAACTCCCCATATTGGTCACGTCCATTTCCACCTTAACTGGATTTTCTTCAAAACACACTTTTTGCTGCTACTACTAAAATTTAGATCGGCAGACAAACTGCTGCTGGAGGTCCCGAAGTCCAAGCTGATACTAAGGGGGGATCGAGCCTTTTCTGTGGCTGCCCCTAAACTTTGGAATGAACTCCCTCCCCTACTGTCCCCCTCTATCTCAATTTGTAATACCTGTCTTAAAACACTTTTTTATTCCCAAGCTTTTAAGTTTTTAAATGTGCTCTATAAATAAAGTTGGATTGGATTGGATCGAAAGCTCACAATATGTCGCGCCACGACGCATTGAGCGCTTGTATATCGGCATACAACTAAAGCGCAGATGAAAACATCTAGGTTGCGTGTACTGTATATATACGTGCACAACATTATATTAAAGAATGTGTATGTTGTGAATCTGTACGTGTGTCCTACCTTTCCCGTGGCTGACCTCCACGGTCCAGGTGCAGTTGAGAGATGAAGGGTAGCTGTCTGGAAAGCCTGGACTC
This sequence comes from Protomyctophum parallelum, assembly GCF_964188405.1. Classification (NCBI taxonomy): domain Eukaryota; kingdom Metazoa; phylum Chordata; class Actinopteri; order Myctophiformes; family Myctophidae; genus Protomyctophum; species Protomyctophum parallelum. The sequence goes on along the minus strand of NC_139697.1, from coordinate 11,271,885 downwards.
AGAATAGTTCCCCAGGGACCTCTGACATCGCCTCCACACAGGGCTGGAGGTGCATACATGTATGTAGAGAGACAGAGAAGCAAGACAGATTAAGGGAGAGTGTGAGAGAAAATGAGGGGGGAGTAAGAGAGACAGATGGTGCTGCAAAAGAAGATATACTGTATAATGCGTACACAAAAATACCCAAATGGAGATGGAGGAGGGCATCTTTCACACTGCAATAACCTGTACTGGTTATTGTCTGGTCAATACTGGCCATACTGGCCAATGTCGGGTACTAAACATGATGATCAATGTATGTGTTGTGCCAGTGCAATAATCTCTCTCTCTCTCTCTCTCTCTCTATATATATAATCCACAAACGTAACCACTTTCAAATTGGTGTCGTGTCGCAATGTTCAGCCTACAGCATTATAGCATTAACCCTTTTACTGCTGCCATTTATTGAGAAATTAGGACCTAATTCATGCCAGCATTTTTTTAATTTGAGCTCTTATTTTGAAAAGCCACATTTTGCCTCAACCGGAAGTGAGCTTATCCCTGCCAGCTTTACGTTGCCAAGACAACCTTTGTTTACATGATCGAAAAATGCCGGTACATTTTTGCACTCCACAACGTCGGCTCGTGCCGTCAAAGAAACGCTGTTTTGACCAAAAATGCCATCTGGGACAAGGAATAGGAGATACAGGCGATTGAAAGAAACGGATAGAATGGATTCTTATGGCGACGGTGAATTAATATGAACGATCCAGTGCAGTGCTAACAACAGTGCTAGCTAACCGGCTAACGTGAGTAGCATTATGGCTTGATCAATCATATGCACTAATAAAGGGCAATTGCCGAAGGGCTTCGGCAATGGCAGCAAGCGTTAATATCAAATTAATGCTTCAATTGCCGAAGGGCTTCGGCAATGGCAGGAAGACGGTTAAGGTGAATGTTCTTCAAAAGCAGCAAAAATATAATATATGCTGTACTCTACTATCGCCTTTGCTTTCCTTAGCTTTATATATATATATATAGCCTATAATAAAAAACAAACACCAACCGTCTTGTTAAAAAAATGGCTGGACCTTCCACTCATATATTATGTGCTGGCAGTGTAGAGTACCATGTTTCTTGAATCTCCGTAACTATTATTCTTTAGGAACGTATGCTGTCATCTTGGGAATATTCTGGGAAAGATGGGCTTTCCATTCAAGGTGTTCCAGCACAATGAAGAGCAAAGTCAAGACTTTAAATTGTCCGTTTAAAGAATCAACACCAAAAAAAAAGGTGTACACTTTACTAAAGTAAGAAAAACAACTAAGATTTTTCGTTGATAGACTAATTATGCTATAGTTGAGTTTGATGCTAATGCAACTACTAGACAGTAGATGTCATCCAGTTGTCCTCTGAGAGCTTTTTGTTTTATCTGAACAAAGTTTTACTTCAAGTTTTGGAATTAGAGACCAATTAAGCCATGCGAGAATATTCAAACCACAATGGGCCTAGGAACTGGGCCTGGGGATCTCCCTGAAGCTTCTCTACATAATTCAACAGCTCTTTCCTTTCCCTTTTTTGTGTGCAGTAAAGTACCTGTGCTGAAACCTGTGCATTCGTTACCAGCATCATGAAGGCACACTGTGGCTAGTTTTGTATACGATACCATGCGGTTAATTGCATTTTGCCGATGCCCCAAGTCTGAATGGCTCCTTGATTAGACCGTTAGAATGAACAGCAGTACTTTGTTATTCCCCAGGAGCCCAAGTTAAGACTCAGTAGTTCTGGACACCACAGTCATAAAGTTGAGACCAGGCCCCCAGCAAAATATGGGCAAAAGTCTGTTGTAATTATACACTGGAATATGCATAATGCTTGCATGTAATGCCAGGTGGCTCTCTAATGTCTCTTGTAATTGGTCCCCGTTACTGACTGTATGAGGGACCAATTACAAGACGCTTGAACTTTTTGAAGTCATTACTTTTTTTAGTGATGGGAAATTAATCGTCAAACACATCAGTATCGACCGATATTGGCCTTAAACCAATTAATCGG
>NC_139697.1:11199851-11264851 GCF_964188405.1 Protomyctophum parallelum | reverse complement strand
TGTAGTAGATGTGTGGATTACATGTACAGTAAGCATGATGCTACTGTACAATACCAGTTATAACACAAATCATTCTATTATTATTTCTAGTCGTAGGCTATGGGAATTCAACCTTTATCTACCGTGTTAGAAGACATGGGTTGTAAATGTTGTGGAATGTTTAGGAGCATGTCTGTCCCATTGTTAACAGACAGGTGATAATGGCTTAGGGTGTGTAACCCTAATGCTGAATGGATCGACCAACCAATTTGCATGTGATCCTTTTAGTGTGATAAGTAGAGTGGATATAGCCTACTCCTACAGTATTATGTGGCTGGAGTGGAACATGTACAGGTATATAGGATCGGGAATAATTTGCATTCAAATTTTTTCAACATAAAAATATAAAGATCATGTCAACTATTGCAACATTGAACATGACAGAAGTAAGTCTTAATGTTACAGTGTGCATACATTGTACTTGGAGAATAAGAAATGCTCTGTATGTGTTGTTGTGTGTAAGGATGGTGACAGAATAATAGTAGTTGTGGACATGGAGTTGATATGTTATCTGACAATTGGTATGAATAAAATATGTGAAACTGAACAATTATTTCATTTCAGTTGATTGTTGCTATTTTGTTTGCTCTGTGTCGTGAATGTGCTTTAAATTAAGGCAACAATGTTCAAATTCGGGGTAGAATAGGAAAGTTACATAATGCAACTTTAACTTTATTACATTTTTTACTGAATCTGATTGTCCTTTTATAATGTTTCATTTGCTTAATGTTTTATATAAAACTAATTGAATTGCCCTGTTATTGGGAGCAGTGTTGGCCAGTTTTGTTCTATTGTTGGTGTCCCGCCCCCTCACTCTGATTGGAGCATCAGGGCCCTCTGTTAGTATTTAAGAGTTTGGTCTGCTTGGTGACACTTTAATCTCTGCTAGTTGTTAAGAGCTGAACTTCTCTTCTCTGCACCAGCTTAAGTTTAGGTTTTGTTTTGGGATCTTACAAAAAAAAATCTAGTATCAGTTTATTTGGGCAGGTTTGGGGTTATGGCTTTACTACAAACATTGAAGTCCTTGGTCAACCAGAGACTATCTGCTGCTGCTGAAGAGATATTTGGAATCGTTGGAAGAATTCTAACAGAATACGAGGACGAAGCTTTTCACATTAAGCAAGAAACTGACCGCCAACGCAGACTACTGGATATGGTTTTACAACCAGTCATCAGATTACACAGAGCAGGTTGGTAAAACCTTCACTACGTTTAATCTAACCATTAACGGCTTGAACATATTTGAACACATCCGGAAGAGGACATATATATATATCTGAGAGCAATGGGTTGTAGGTAATGAGAAATTATATTTGAGAATCGAGGCTTGTTTTAGAATTAAAGCATTGTTGAGGTAAGAAACAATAATTTGTGTGACATTTCAAACTGGAATCAAAACGGCATTAGGACTGATATGGAACTAACATTGGACGTTTCCTCCAACCAAAACTACGGTTGAACACTCAACTATTGACCAATACAAAGACACCACAGTATGATAGAATGTAGGTCGTGTTCAAACAATATAATCATGTATTTCTCATTTGTATCTTCTGTCTAGACTCCATACACCTCCTTGTGAGTAAAGAGGAGGTATTCCCTGAGCAGCAGCAGGAGAGAACCTCCAGTCTGGTCCAGGAGGAACCAGCGTCTCCACAGATTAAAGAAGAACATGAGGAGATAACCTCCAGTCTTATCAAAGATGAACCAGAGTCTCTACAGATTAAAGGAGAACAAGAGGAGATAACCTCCAGTCTTATCAAAGAGGAACCAGAGTCTCTACAGATTAAAGAGGAACATGATGAGCTACTTCAAAGATCAGAGGCGGATGGTGGATCAACAGAGACATTACTATCAGTGAAACATGAAGATGATGATGAAAACATGCTAACAGAACCTGTAGCCAGCACCTCATCTCAACACATGGAAACACAAGCTGATGTAGTAGACTGTGGAACATCACAGCCAACTAGTGATGATCAGCTCATCTCTTCACAATATTCTGAATCTGACCTCACTGAAGACAGTGATGAGTGGGATGAGACCACGGATGACCAGTCAGGTTTAAACACACTGAAATCACACAATACACAACACATGGGAAATAGTTTGTCTTTGAACAACAAGCTGCTCCATGACCTCAAATCACCAAAAGAAAGTCACTCCACAAGGAGTCACACAGGTAAGAAATGTTTTAGTTGTGCAGATTGTGGCAAAATGTTTAGCCTAAAGGGAAATCTGAAGATGCATGCAATGATTCATTCAGGCGGAAGACCATTTTCTTGCACGGTGTGTGGCACAGGCTTTAGTCGAAAGTTTAGTCTAAAATTACACATGATGACTCATACAGGGGAAAATCCCTTTACATGTACCGTTTGTGACAGTAGCTTTAGTCGAAAGGATAGTCTAAAATTACACATGATTAATCACACAGGGGAAAAGCCCTTTACGTGTACAGTTTGTGGCAGAGGCTTTATTCGAACGGTTGATCTAAAAAGACACATGATGACCCACACAGGGGAAAAGCCCTTTATGTGTACAGTTTGTGGCAAAGGCTGTACTCATAATGGCCAATTAAAAACACACATGAGGACTCATACAGGGGTAAATCCCTTTACATGTACAGTTTGTGGCAAAGGATGTAGTCAAATGAGTCATCTAAAATCACATATGATGACTCATACAGGGGAAAAACCCTTTACGTGTACAGTTTGTGGCAAGGGCTGTAGTTTAAAGACTGATCTAAAAAGACACATGAGCACTCATACAGGGGAAAGGCCCTTTATGTGTACAGTTTGTGGCAAAGAATGTAGTCAAATGAGAAATCTAAAATCACACATGAAGACACATACATCGGAAAAATCTGTTAAATTATGAGTGTTTTACTTCTTCAAAGAAGGCATTAGTTTGCTGATAATGTGTGTGTGTGTATATATATATATATCCATCCATCTTCAACCGCTTATCCGTAGTCGGGTCACGGTATGTATATATATACCGTATATATATATATATCATCACAAAAATAATCACAACAATGATTGTGATGATTTGATTGAGTGTAATATTCATACACTAGTGGTGCAATTGTAAGTAGTATATTTTAATCACTTAGTTGTATCATTTGTTTAGATTTTCTTAATATAATCGTTGTCTTAGAATGCATTTTAACAGAAAATATTTACTCTGTCATACCTGTAAGAAAGAAACACTGTGTGTAATTTCTTATTTTTCAAATAAAGGGTTGACAGCTACAGATCCTTGTGTTCATTACAAGAAGCTCATCACATCATTCACCTCCTTTAAGTATAAACATTATTGTACTGTGAACAATACAGTGACAAGAACAGCTTAATTTTACATCTTTCATAGTCATACCAAACTATATAAGGAACATGATAGGAGTAATAATTGTACAGTCTACACATATTTTACTTGAACCTGCTACATACATTGTGTTACAGTGTGCATACTGTACTTAGCCTATGTACATTGGTGCCGTGTCATTAGTCAGAAGGTTCATTGTTCATTGCATCCCTATCTAACCCAAACCTAAACATAACCGCAAGCACGGGAGCAGTGCATGTTCACCAACCTTAATGCATGTTCGGACTAACAGGACTTCGGATCTATGGGCAGTCCCCATGTACATCTAGTGTATAATAAAAATGCTTCATGTTCTAGCAGTTGTATGTAAGGACAATTGGAATAAATGAAACATGTTGACCAGTTACTCTTGATGGACAATTGAGTCTATTGAGTCTGTTGTAGTAGATGTGTGTGGATTACATGTACAGTAAGCATGATGCTACTGTACAATACCAGTTATAACGCAAATCATTCTATTATTATTTCTAGTCGTAGGCTATGGGAATTCAACCTTTATCTACCGTGTTAGAAGACATGGGTTGTGCATGTTGTGGAATGTTTAGGAGCATGTCTGTCCCATTGTTAACAGACAGGTGATAATGGGTTAGGGTGTGTAACCCTATTGCTGAATGGATCGACCAACCAATTTGCATGTGATCCTTTTAGTGTGATAAGTAGAGTGGATATAGTCTACTCCTACAGTATTGTGTGGCTGGAGTGGAACAGGTATATAGGATCGGGAATACTTTGCATTCAAATTATTTCAACATAAAAATATAAAGACCAGGTCAACTATTGCAACATTGAACATGACAGGAGTAAGTCTTAATGTTACAGTGTGCATACATTGTACTTGGAGAATAAGAAATGCTCTGTATGTGTTCTAACAGTTGTGTGTAAGGATGGTGACACATTCCTTAGTCATACTGTGATGATGGTGACAGAATAATAGTAGTTGTGGACATGGAGTTGATATGTTATCTGACAATTGGTATGAATAAAATATGTGAAACTGAACAATTATTTCATTCATTTCAGTTGATTGTTTTTTCTCTTGTGCTATTTTCTTTGCTCTGTGTCGTGAATACTGTATGTGCTTTAAATTAAGGCAACAATGTTCAAATTCGGGGTAGAAAGTTACATAATGCAACTTTAACTTTATTAAATTTTTTACTGAATCTGATTGTCCTTTTATAATGTTTCATTTGCTTAATGTTTTATATAAAACTAATTGAATTTCCCTGTTATTGGGAGCAGTGATTGGCCAGTTTTGTTCTATTGTTTGTGTCCCGCCCCCTCACTCTGATTGGAGCACCAGGGCCCTCTGTTAGTATTTAACAAGAGTTTGGTCTGCTTGGTGACACTTTAATCTCTGCTAGTTGTTAAGACCTGAACTTCTCTTTTCTGCACCAGCTGAAGCGTTTAGGTTTTGTTTAGGGTTCTTACAAAAAAATATATCTAGTATCAGTTTATTTGGGCAGGTTTTGAGTTATGGCTTTACTACAAACATTGAAGTCCTTGGTCAACCAGAGACTATCTGCTGCTGCTGAAGACATATTTGGAATCGTTGGAAGAATTCTAACAGAATACGAGGACGAAGCTTTTCACATCAAGCAAGAAACTGACCGCCAACGCAGACTACTGGATATGGTTTTACAACCAATCATCAAATTACACAGAGCAGGTTGGTAAAATCTTCACTACGTTTAATCTAACCATTAACGGCTTGAACATTTGAACACAGCTGGAAGATGAACCGGTCGATCCATTCAATATATATAATATTCTCTATGGATATATCTGAGAGAAATGGGTTGTAGGTAGTGAGAAATTATATTTGAAAATAAAGAGTCTAGAAATAAAGCATTGTTGAGGTAAGAAACAATATTTTGTGTGACATTTCACACTGGAATCAAAACGGCATTAGGACAGATATGGAACTAACAGTGGACGTTTCCTCCAACCACAACTACCGTTGAACACTCCAACTATTGCCCAATACATATACTTGTATTGTATATAGTCATAGCACGCCATAGTACATATGTATAGCATAGTAGTAAATATGTATAGTTTATATGTATAGTGTATGTATAGTTTCATTATATAGATATTCCACTGTTACTTTCTTAGCTTACGCATGTTTCATGATAAATGCTTTTATGTGATGTATTCCCATGCTTTTGTTCTTGCTTAAATGTAAGTCGCTCTGGATTAAGAGCGTCTGCTAAATGCCTAAATTGTAAATACAAAGACACCACAGTGATAAAATGTAGGCTGTTCAAACAATATAATCATGGATTTCTCATTTGTATCTTCTGTCTAGACTCCATACACCTCCTTGTGTGTAAAGAGGAGCTATTCCCTGAGCAGCAGGAGGAGAGAACCTCCAGTCTGGTCCTGGAGGAACCAGCGTCTCCACAGATTAAAGAAGAAAAGGAGGAGATAACCTCCAGTCTTATCAAAGAGGAACCAGAGTCTCTACAGTTTAAAGAGGAACATGATGAGCTACTTCAAAGATCAGAGGAGGATGGTGGATCAACAGAGACATTACCATCAGTGAAACATGAAGATGATGATGAAAACATGCAAACAGGACATGTAGCGAGCACCTCATCTCAACACATGGAAACACAAGCTGATGTAGTGGACTGTGGAACATCACAACCAACTAGTGATGATCAGCTCATCTCTTCACAATGTTCTGAATCTGACCTCACTGAAGACAGTGATGAGTGGGATGAGACCACGGATGACCAGTCAGGTTTAAACACACTGAAATCACACAATACACAACACATGGGAGGAAATAGTTTGTCTTTGAACAACAAGCTGCTCCATGACCTAAAAAAACCAAAAGAAAGTCACTCCATGAGGAGTCACAATCTGAAGAAGCATGCAATGATTCATTCAGGCGGAAGGCCATTTGCTTGCACGGTTTGTGGCACAGGCTTTAGTCGAAAGTTTGGTCTAAAATTACACATGATGACTCACACAGGGGAAAAGCCCTTTACGTGTACAGTTTGTGGCAAGGGCTGTAGTCATAATGGGGATTTAAAAGCACACATGAGGACTCATACAGGGGAAAAGCCATTTACGTGTACAGTTTGTGGCAAGGGCTTTAGTCAAAAGGGTGATCTAAAACGACACATGATGGATCACACAGGGGAAAAGCCTTTTACCTGTACAGTTTGTGGCAAGGGCTTTAGTAAAAAGGGTGATCTAAAACGACACATGAGGACTCATACAGGGGTAAAGCCTTTTACCTGTACAGTTTGTGGCAAAGGATGTAGTCAAATGAGTCATCTAAAATTACATATGAGGACTCATACAGGGGAAAGGCCCTTTATGTGTACAGTCTGTGGCAAAGAATGTAGTCAAATGAGTAATCTAAAATCACATATGATTACTCATACAGGGGAAAGGCCCTTTACGTGTACAGTTTGTGGCAAAGGCTGTACTCATAATGGGCAATTAAAAATACACATGAAGATGTGTCATAAAGAGGAAAAAGCTGTTAAATGATGAGTGTTTTTTTTCTTCTTCAAATAAGGCATTATGTTGACACGTAATGTCAATTATTCAGTTTAGTCCATCTATATCATCATACTATAATTCTAACAATGTCTGTCTGTCTGTGTGTGTCAGAAACACCGCCGTAGCTCCTCATTGCCTGCACCAATCGCTCCCACTTATCACACAGGCATTGACCATATGAATATGGAGGGCGTAACGAAGCCCTTTTTTTGATTTGACACATTAATGATTATTAATGAATTTATTAGTGAATTAAAAACGCACCGGGCGCAGTACCCCCCACGGCGAATATCTCACAACGGGTAAGGGCTAGTACATTAAACATGATGCATCAATTATTTTAATCAATTTTCAACTTGCATAATGACCTGCTGATATTGATATAACAATATGAGAAGCAGTGTTTGCCCACATTCTTCAGCAATTACAATGTCACATTCATATTCACGGACTAGTGTTGCAATTGTAACTTGTCTCTGTGTTGACATGTGTTGTTTGACTAACATATCATAGTGTAGTAATAATAATACAGATTCTCTGTATTATGTTGTCTGAAAATATTTACCCTGTAAAAAACACTGTCCGTAATTTCTTCTTTTTCAAATAAAGGGTTGACAGCTACACATCCTTTGTGTGTTCATTACAGAAAGCTGAACAATACAGTGAGTGACAAGAACTGCTTCATTTTACATCCTGCATGCCAAACTATTACTATAAGGAACATGAAATGACTATTAATTAAATTAAACAGTCTACACATATTTTACTTGAACTTTCTACATTGAACATGGCAGGAGTACGTCTTAATGTTACAGAGTACATACTGTCCATTGTACTTAACCTGTGACTACATGTAGATCTAGTGTATAATAAGAAATGCTTTATGTTCTAACAATTGTGTGTAAGGGTGGTGACACATCCCTTAGTCATACTGTGATGATGGTTAAAACTATGACAAAATAAGAGTAGTTGTGGACGTGAGTTGATCTGACAATTGGTATGAATGAAACATGTCTTTCAGATTGACCATTTACTCTTGATGGACAGACAATAAGTCAGTTGTGTGTAGTGTTGTGTGTCTTTACATGTACGGTAAGCATGATGCTATACTGTACAATACCAGTGCATTATTTCTAGTCGTAGGCTATGGGAATGCCACCTTTATCTACCGTGTTAGAATGAATGGGTTGTGAATGTTGTGGAATGTTTAGGAGCATGTCTGTCCCATTCTTAATGGACAGGTGATAATGGGTTAGGGCAGTGATTCCCAACCTGTGTGCCGTTTGAAATGGCCAGGTGTGCCGTTTGATTTGAACAAAGGTAGCCTCGGAAACCCAGACGTTTTTAATTCCAGGAAGAAAAGTAACCCTGACGGCCGAAACTCCCCCGATAGCAATAGATACTGGGCTGCCTGCAGTTGTTGTTGTCCATCCCCACCAGTCTAACGACCCTCGGCCATAGAAATGCTAATGTGTGGATTTATTTACATGGGGACATCACCTACTCTCCTGGCACGTACTGTATAAAAAAGCAGCAGTGATGGGCTTACAAATCGCCAGGGCGGAGCTACATACAGCTCAACTCCACTGCATGTTGAGAAGTAACGGCAAACGAGTGAGACGACACAAGAGAGAAGCAGAGTAGCCAGGTGCCAGGTCCTTCATGTTTCATAATAACATTCGCTGTTGTCATACCGTAAATGTATAATTATATAGCTTTATCAAACGTAACTTTCAAGTGAACTTTATGGGAACTTTAGGGAGAAGTATTTCTTGCCTGACTGCTGTTTACAAACATGTGTGATTCAGCGTGTCCAGATTGCGACCGACACGGACACACACACAACACAGAAAAAGTCAGAAAGTGACTTTCTGTGTGCAATGTGCACTACATGCACTCAAACTTTGTTGATCATGCATGACGTGATGAAAGCAATTATATTCGCATTTGTAGGTCAGGAACAAATATATATACATATTAAAAAAAAAAATATATATATATATATAAAACTTGCCATCTTGTGTATACGAACAAATATTTTGTTCTGGTTTGAAATACATTGTAGCAGTCATGTGGTGGTGTGTGTGTGTGTGTGTGTATATATATATATATATATATACATATACATATACATATACATATACATATACATATACATATACATATACATACACACACACACACCCGTATATCTAGGTGTGCCCTGGGATTTTTTTGCCTATGAAAAGTGTGCCTTGAACTGGAAAATACTTAGCATCCCTGTGACAACATCTGAAAGGTGACAAAAGCAAGTTGAGCTATTTGTCACCCCTACATTTGGACTTTACAAGGTTAAGCATTCCTAAATTCACAGCTATTTTCAGCATGCAACTAATTGTAAAATGACTTCTACTGGATCTCTTGTCCACTAGTCCCTTCCTAACAGTTTAGTCTAGTTTTTATTTGTTGATTAAATTGTTTTATGACCGTTGGTCATTAAGTTGGTCGTTAAGTTTCTATGTGTCACATACTGTATCTGGAACAAACTCCCTGAAACTCCCTAAAAACATGCATGCTTGCAGCTGTTTTTCATTGAGATGTTTTTCACAATTATTTCATTCATTTCAGTTGATTGTTTTTGCTTTTGTGCTATTTTCTTTACTCTGTGCTGTGAATACTGTATTATAAATTAAGGCAACAATGTTCAAATTCGGGGTAGAATAGGAAAGTTACATAATGCAACTTTAACTTTATTAATTTTTTTACTGAATCTGATTGTCCTTTTATAATGTTTCATTTGCTTAATGTTTTATATAAAACGAATTGAATTGCCTTGTTGGGATCAGTGATTGGCCAGTTTTGTTCTATTGTTGGTGTCCCGCCCCCTCACTCTGATTGGAGCACCAGGGCCCTCTGTTAGTATTTAACAAGAGTTTGGTCTGCATGATGACACTTTAATATCTGCTAGTTGTTAAAAGCTGAACTTCTCTTCTCTGCACCAGCTGTTTTTGTTGTTTTGGGATCTTACAAAATCTAGTATCAGTTTATTTGGGCAGGTTTTGGGTTATGGCTTTACTACAAACATTGAAGTCCTTGGTCAACCAGAGACTATCTGCTGCTGCTGAAGAGATATTTGGAATCGTTGGAAGAATTCTAACAGAATACGAGGATGAAGCTTTTCACATCAAGCAAGAAACTGACCGCCAACGCAGACTACTGGATATGGTTTTACAACCAATCAAATTACACAGAGCAGGTTGGTAAAACCTTTACTACGTTTTAATCTAATCATTAACGGCTTGAACATATTTGAACACAGCTGGAAGAGGAACCGGTCGATCCATTCAATATATATAATATTCTCTATGGATATATCTGAGTGCAATGGGTTGTAGGTAATGAGAAATATTTTCAAAATCAAGGAGTCTAGTTTTATAATTAAAGCATTGTTTAGGTAAGAAACAATAATTTGTGTGACATTTCACATTGGAATAGAAACGGCATTAGGACAGATATGGAACTAACAGTTTCCTCCAACCACAACCACGGTTGAACACTCCAACTATTGACCAAAACAAAGACACCACAGTATGATAGAATGTAGGCCGTTCAAACAATATAATCATGGAATTCTCATTTGTATCTTCTGTCTAGACTCCATACACCTCCTTGTGTGTAAAGAGGAGGTATTCCCTGAGCAGCAGCAGGAGAGAACCTCCAGTCTGGTCCAGGAGGAACCAGCGTCTCCACAGATTAAAGAAGAAAAGGAGGAGATAACCTCCAGTGTTATCAAAGAGGAACCAGAGTCTCTACAGATTAAAGAGGAACATGATGAGCTACTTCAAAGATCAGAGGAGGATGGTGGATCAACAGAGACATTACCATCAATGAAACATGAAGATGATGATGAAAACATGCAAACAAGACATGTAGCGAGCACCTCATCTCAACACATGGAAACACAAGCTGATGTAGTGGACTGTGGAACATCACAACCAACTAGTGATCAACTCATCTCTTCACAATGTTCTGAATCTGACCTCACTGAAGACAGTGAAAGTCACTCCATGAGGAGTCACAATCTGAAGAAGCATGCAATGATTCATTCAGGCGGAAGGCCATTTGCTTGCACAGTTTGTGGTACAGGCTTTAGTCATAACGGGGCATTAAAAGTACACATGAGGACTCACACAGGAGAAAAGCCCTTTACGTGTACAGTTTGTGGCAAGGGCTATAGTCATAACGGGACATTAAAAGTACACATGAGGACTCATACAGGGGAAAATCCCTTTACATGTACAGTTTGTGGCAAAGGATGTAGTCAAAGGAGTCATCTAAAATCACATATGATGACTCACACAGGGGAAAGGCCCTTTACGTGTACAGTTTGTGGCAAAGGCTGTACTCATAATGGGCAATTAAAAATACACATGAAGACGTGTCATAAAGAGTTAAAAGCTGTTAAATGATGAGTGTTTTTTAACAATATGAGAAGCAGTATTTGCCCACATTCTTCAGCAATTACAATGTCACATTCATTAATATTCACGGACTAGTGGTGCAATTGTAACTTGTCTCTGTGTTGACATGTGTTGTTTGGACTAACATATCATCATAGTGTATTTCAATGACTTAGTTTGATTATATGTTTAGATTCTCTGTATTATGTTGACTGAAAATATTTACCCTGTAAAAAACACTGTCCGTAATTTCTTCTTTTTTCAAATAAAGGGTTGACAGCTACACATCCTTTGTGTGTTCATTACAGAAAGCTCATCACAACACATGTGCTTCACCTTCAACTTGTACTGTGAACAATACAGTGACAAGAACTGCTTCATTTTACATCCATGTGTGTAGATGTGTCTTTACATGTACGGTAAGCATGACGCTATACTGTACAATACCAGTGCATTATTTCTAGTCGTATAGGCTATGGGAATGCCACCTTTATCTACCGTGTTCCAGGAAGAAAAGTAACCCTGACGGCCGACCCTCCCCCGATAGCAATAGATACTGGGCTGCCTGCGGTTGTTGTTGCCCATCCCCACCAGTCTAACGACCCTCGGTCATAGAAATGCTAATGTATGGCTTTGTTTACATGGGGACCTACTCTCCTGGCACGTACTGTATAAAAAAGAACACAGCTTACCTCTGCGTTCAAGCCTGCTTTTTGCTGTTGTCTTTTAAGCTGACCTACAAGCCCACACTGTGTTGCAAAAGCGGCAGTGATGGGCTTACAAATCGCCAGGGCGGAGCAACATACAGCTCAACTCCACTGCAGAGAAGTAACGGCAGGCGAGTGAGACGACACAAGAGAAGCAGAGTAGCCAGGTGCCAGGTCCTTCATGTTTCATAATAAAGTTCGCTGTTGTCATACCGTAAATGTATAATTAGATACGTTATTTTATGGGAACTTTATGGGAACTTTAGGGAGAAGTATTTCTTGCCTGACTGCTGTTTACAAACATGTGTGATTCAGCGTGTCCAGATTGCGACCGACACGGACACACACACAACACAGAAAAAGTCAGAAAGTGACTTTCTGTGTGCAATGTGCACTACATGCACTCAAACTTTGTTGATCATGCGTGACGTGATGAAAGCAATTATATTCGCATTTGTAGGTCAGGAACAAATATATATACATATTTAAAAAAAAATATATATATATATAAAACTTGCCATCTTGTGTATACGAACAAATATTTTGTTCTGGTTTGAAATACATTGTAGCAGTCATGTGGTGGTGTGTGTGTGTGTGTGTGTATATACATATACATATACATATACATATACATATACATATACATATACATATACATATACATATACATATACATATACATATACATATACACCCCCGTATATCTAGGTGCCCTGGGATTTTTTTGCCTATGAAAAGTGTGCCTTGAACTGGAAAATACTTAGCATCCCTGTGACAACATCTGAAAGGTGACAAAAGCAAGTTGAGCTATTTGTCACCCCTACATTTGGACTTTACAAGGTTAAGCATTCCTAATCCTAAATTCACAGCTATTTTCAGCATGCAACTAATTGTAAAATGACTTCTACTGGATCTCTTGTCCACTAGTCCCTTCCTAACAGTTTAGTCTAGTTTTTATTTGTTGATTAAATTGTTTTATGACCTTAGAATAAAAGTTGGTCGTTAAGTTTCTATGTGTCACATACTGTATCTGGAACAAACTCCCTGAAACTCCCTAAAAACATGCATGCTTGCAGCTGTTTTTCATTGAGATGTTTTTCACAATTATTTCATTCATTTCAGTTGATTGTTTTTGCTTTTGTGCTATTTTCTTTACTCTGTGCTGTGAATACTGTATGTGCTTTAAATTAAGGCAACAATGTTCAAATTCGGGGTAGAATAGGAAAGTTACATAATGCAACTTTAACTTTATTAATTTTTTTACTGAATCTGATTGTCCTTTTATAATGTTTCATTTGCTTAATGTTTTACATAAAACGAATTGAATTGCCTTGTTGGGATCAGTGATTGGCCAGTTTTGTTCTATTGTTGGTGTCCCGCCCCCTCACTCTGATTGGAGCACCAGGGCCCTCTGTTAGTATTTAACAAGAGTTTGGTCTGCATGATGACACTTTAATATCTGCTAGTTGTTAAAAGCTGAACTTCTCTTCTCTGCACCAGCTGTTTTTGTTGTTTTGGGATCTTACAAAATCTAGTATCAGTTTATTTGGGCAGGTTTTGGGTTATGGCTTTACTACAAACATTGAAGTCCTTGGTCAACCAGAGACTATCTGCTGCTGCTGAAGAGATATTTGGAATCGTTGGAAGAATTCTAACAGAATACGAGGATGAAGCTTTTCACATCAAGCAAGAAACTGGATATGGTTTTACAACCAATCAAATTACACAGAGCAGGTTGGTAAAACCTTTACTACGTTTTAATCTAATCATTAACGGCTTGAACATATTTGAACACAGCTGGAAGAGGAACCGGTCGATCCATTCAATATATATAATATTCTCTATGGATATATCTGAGTGCAATGGGTTGTAGGTAATGAGAAATATTTGAAAATCAAGGAGTCTAGTTTTATAATTAAAACATTGTTTAGGTAGGAAACAATAATTTGTGTGACATTTCACACTGGAATAGAAACGGCATTAGGACAGATATGGAACTAACAGTTTCCTCCAAACACAACCACGGTTGAACACTCCAACTATTGACCAATACAAAGACACCACAGTATGATAGAATGTAGGCCGTTCAAACAATATAATCATGGAATTCTCATTTGTATCTTCTGCCTAGACTCCATACACCTCCTTGTGTGTAAAGAGGAGGTATTCCCTGAGCAGCAGCAGGAGAGAACCTCCAGTCTGGTCCAGGAGGAACCAGCGTCTCCACAGATTAAAGAAGAAAAGGAGGAGATAACCTCCAGTCTTATCAAAGAGGAACCAGAGTCTCTACAGATTAAAGAGGAACATGATGAGCTACTTCAAAGATCAGAGGAGGATGGTGGATCAACAGAGACATTACCATCAATGAAACATGAAGATGATGATGAAAACATGCAAACAGGACATGTAGCGAGCACCTCATCTCAACACATGGAAACACAAGCTGATGTAGTGGACTGTGGAACATCACAACCAACTAGTGATCAACTCATCTCTTCACAATGTTCTGAATCTGACCTCACTGAAGACAGTGAAAGTCACTCCATGAGGAGTCACAATCTGAATAAGCATGCAATGATTCATTCAGGCGGAAGGCCATTTGCTTGCACAGTTTGTGGTACAGGCTTTAGTCATAACGGGGCATTAAAAGTACACATGAGGACTCACACAGGAGAAAAGCCCTTTACGTGTACAGTTTGTGGCAAGGGCTATAGTCATAACGGGACATTAAAAGTACACATGAGGACTCATACAGGGGAAAATCCCTTTACATGTACAGTTTGTGGCAAAGGATGTAGTCAAAGGAGTCATCTAAAATCACATATGATGACTCACACAGGGGAAAGGCCCTTTACGTGTACAGTTTGTGGCAAAGGCTGTACTCATAATGGGCAATTAAAAATACACATGAAGACGTGTCATAAAGAGTTAAAAGCTGTTAAATGATGAGTGTTTTTTAACAATATGAGAAGCAGTATTTGCCCACATTCTTCAGCAATTACAATGTCACATTCATTAATATTCACGGACTATTGGTGCAATTGTAACTTGTCTCTGTGTTGACATGTGTTGTTTGGACTAACATATCATCATAGTGTATTTCAATGACTTAGTTTGATTATATGTTTAGATTCTCTGTATTATGTTGACTGAAAATATTTACCCTGTAAAAAACACTGTCCGTAATTTCTTCTTTTTTCAAATAAAGGGTTGACAGCTACACATCCTTTGTGTGTTCATTACAGAAAGCTCATCACAACACATGTGCTTCACCTTCAACTTGTACTGTGAACAATACAGTGACAAGAACTGCTTCATTTTACATCCTGCATGCCAAACTATTACTATAAGGAACATGATAGGAGTATTAATTAAATTAAACAGTCTACACATATTTTACTTGAACTTTCTAAATTGAACATGATAAGTCTTAATGTTACAGAGTGCAACAGTGCATACTGTCCAGCTTACTTAACCTGTGACTACATGTAGATCTAGCGTATAATAAGAAATGCTTTATGTTCTAACAATTGTGTGTAAGGGTGGCGACACATCCCTTAGTCATACTGTGATGATGGTTACAACTATGACAAAATAATAGTAGTTGTGGACGTGAGTTGATGTTATCTGACAATTGGTATGAATGAAACATGTGAAACATGTCTTTCAGATTGACCATTTACTCTTGATGGACAATAAGTCAGTTGTGTGTAGATGTGTGTCTTTACATGTACGGTAAGCATGACGCTATACTGTACAATACCAGTGCATTATTTCTAGTCGTAGGCTATGGGAATGCCACCTTTATCTACCGTGTTAGAAGAAATGGGTTGTGAATGTTGTGGAATGTTTAGGAGCATGTCTGTCCCATTGTTAATGGACAGGTGAGAATGGGTTAGGGTATGCAACCCTATTGCTGAATGGATCAACCAACCAATTTGCATGTGATCCTTTTAGTGTGATAAGTAGAGTGCATATAGCCTACTCCTACAGTATTGTGTGAATGGAGTGGAACATGTATAGGATTGGGAATAATTTGCATTTTAATTTTTTAGACTGGAAAATACATCCCTGTGACAACATCTGAAAGGTGATAAAAGCAAGTTGAGTTATTTGTCACCCCTACATTTGGTTAAGCATTCCTAAGTCATTGTATGAAGTCATTCTCTCATGGTATAATAGACATTTCACACATGCATGTTTTAAGGGCCACTTCAGCCATTTTATATATATATTAATGCTGGGCCGTTATCGGCGTTAACGTGCTGCGTTAACGCGAGAATATTATCGCGCGTCAAAAAAATTATCGCCATTAATCTATTCTCAAAGTTGGGTCTGGGAGCTGGGTCTGCATTGACTGCATAAAGCGAGCAAACTAGGAATTTCACTTTGATAGTTTTACCTGGCGGAATTACTCTGTGGGAGGGAGAAGTCCTAACCTAACAGGGACAAGGTGAAATAAATTACTCTGAGAGCGGGGTGGTAACAAATCCTAACCTAACCGGACACGGGTGAAATTAATGAACAGTGCGGCGTGCCACATCAAACGTCAGCATGCAGGACTCTGTGAACCCGGGTTTGCTTCAGGGGAAATTTCTTTACAAGAAGCTTCCCAATGGAAACCTCGGTGCAATCCGCAGTAAATAAAGGAAATGAAGCAAACAATGTGGCGGGTGAGGAGCTGAACACAGTTGGAGATGGAGAAAGCATATTTTACGCAGCGCAAAGATGTCCCGTTACCGTGGTTTGCGCTGCTGTCTGTTATCAGTGCGCTCAGCGCTGTGCCTCCATGCCAAAAAGAACAGTGTGTGGCACTGTGGCTGCGTGCGTATAGTGAGAGAGAGAGGGGGGTCCAGTCCCAGACGGCACGACAACTGCACGTTATGAGTATAATTTTATCACAATAGATTTCACTGTGTTGTAGGCTAGGTTTATGAATGGAACACATTGATAAAGGTCCCCCCTGCTGCGTTTCCAATTGCTAAGGATGACAGTGTGAGGGAAAACCGCAGCAAATTAAATATGCAAGAATCCCCAAATCTCCGCCCATACGCATGAGTCTACCGAAGTATTAGGTGAGAATGTGACCTAATATGGCTCCGGGGAAAAGTGTTCGTCAAACTACTGACTGTAAACAGTTCTTCATCACCTCTAGGTTTACAGTTTAATTAATGTCATATCCCAGAAAAGGGGGTTGTTCTTGCACCCACTGTTTCAAATTGCCTGTATGGTAACGTGTTTATGGTTATTCTTGTTTAACTGAATAAACAATGTATAACACACGTACATCGTATTGAACATTATTATTATATTTTCATTACCAATTATGATAGGGTAGGGCTCCTGGTCTAATGGGCCACGTGGCCCGTTCAAGGATTTACTTCTGGTCATTATTTAGGTAGCGCACACATATTTTCAATGCTTTCGGCAGAGTTCAAATGAGCCATTTTAATCTAGATTAATCTAGATTAACTCCAGAATTGCAGTGAGATTAATCTAGATAAAAAAAAAAAATCTATGCCCACCACTAATATATATATATAGTCAAAGTCACGTACCATCACACGTGGGCAAAGGATGGCTCCACCAATGGTTCTTCTCACAGACCAGCGGCTCTTCGTGGCTGAGTCTGTAGCCAGAGTCACAGCCAAACGACACCGTCGAGCCGATGGAGAAGTCCTGCCCGTACCGAATGCCGTTGACCGGGATGCCTGGGTCCAAGCAAGAGTAGCTGTCCACGGTTACACCTTGATCAGAAAATAGAGCCCTCTCAGGTGTCTAATATGCTGCAACAGTATAGAATGCAATTACGTTACGACACACGTGTTTGTGGCATATGTTTTCAGTGCACGTGCATGGTATGCAGGGTTTGTCTTGCAGTGGGGAATAGGGGGTATCCATGCCTCCGATATTATATCCCCCTTCAATGAGATATGGATACGGCTTATCCCTGCTTCTGATCAGACTGAATAAAATACATGTCTTTCCTTTTGGGAAATGTAGACTGTCTGAGCTATTTTGTATGCTTGCCCTTAGACTATAGTAATTGCCCGACTTTATTTATAAAAAAGTTTAATTATTATTATTCCGGCCCCTGCAGTGCCGTCGCTCCGTATACGTGGAATACGCACTGCGAGTAGGGCAACACACCGAGGGGGGCAACAAAATGTGCCAAAAAGTGCCAAGCCGACCCTCATAATAACACATTTCTCCACAGCTCCGGCATGTAATAACGAGTGGTCGTGTGTGCGTCCTCGCAAACAGCGAAAATAGACGATCTGAATGACGAAATGCAGCGCTCTCGTCGGGAGGGGGGGCAGCACAAATATCCTATGAGTAGGGCAACCAAATGGTCAGCTACGTCACTGGGCCCCTGTGACATCATGTGGGTCAATGCCATCATCATCAACGCCGCAAAACACGACTCGCGTCGGTGCAACCACACTTACAATTTCCCAAAATTGTAAATTTTCCAGTTGATTTGATTGTTATAATTAATTGTTTCATATCATGTTAATCACATGGTATGGTTCGATTGATAGCTGATTGACAGTGTTTATTAACCAATTTATTTGCAGCATGCTTTTTTGGGGGGGAACATTTATTAAAAAATCATACATCACATTCCGTGCTCAGCCAATGAAATCATCACAAATGACATTCCGGCCGATCACTTTTGGCGTCTTCACATTTCTGCCCTCACCTTTTTATCCTCAATGTGTACTTTGCTCAGCCAATCAAATCATCGCTATGGGGTGATCAGCCAATCAAATCATCGTGTTTGTGTTCACACAAACAGACATCGCTGGGCAATAGGAGGTAGTTTTTGGCAAAGATATTTGGTGTATAGACAGTACAAGGACCGTTGATAACTAGGCTACACGGTATAAGGTTATGCTTTTGACTTACTTTCATATAATATCTTGAAGCCAGCATTGGAGCGACTGTTGTCCGTGGTGAAAAGCAGATACAGCGTGTTGCTACTGCTGAACAGGAACTGAGGCACCTGGGATCCATTGAAGGAGCCAATCAGAGGAGACAGGAGGTTGGGCCCATCGTGGATCTCCAGGAAGTCATAACCCAACTCTGTGTGGAACCTTTAATTGGGGTCGGGGGTGATTTAGACGTGCACATAACACAGAAAGAGAGTAAAGCACATATATACATATATATAGCTACAATGCCACAGAATCATCAAATTGGCAATATCAGGCTTACTCCGTTTTTGAGCCTGCATGAAATGTACTTTTATCTGGCACCAGTTTGAGGCTCCAAGAAACTTTGGAGCTTTAAACATTAAATGCTGAATCAGTGTCAGTCATCCAATGTCTTCTGTCTGCTTTGAAGTGCCTTTTGGCTGGACTGCACCAGCGGGGCCAGCCCTAAACGCAAACGTCTCTGACTGACTGAGTCACTGAGTAATTACAGCACGGCTCAGCCGGTTGGCCTATATCAATGAATTAATCGCAGAGAAATCATCTAGACTATTATAATAACGGGGGGTTGGTCGCTACTAAGTACGTATCAAGGCCATGGTCAATTGGCCATGGTCAAGTTCATGTCAGGACTCTTATCTACAGGACATAATATTTGCCAAATTCTGTGCACAATAAAAAGCATCCTACATCCTACCGTAATCTATTCATTCCAAAGTAAAAGATAATTTGTAGTAATTCAAACTTTCAGAATCCCCCATTATAATCCCCAAAGCCCCAATGCCTTTTCATAATCGCAATAATCCCAAAAACAAATATTGCCGTCAGTTTGGATAGTGTGTGTGTGTGTGTGTGTGTGTGTGTGTGTGTGTGTGTGTGTGTGTGTGTGTGTGTGTGTGTGTGTGTGTGTGTGTGTGTGTGTGTGTGTGTGCGTGTGTGCGTGCGTGCGTGCGTGCGTGTGTGTAGACAGAGTGAGTGAGAGAGACAGACAGACCAGCAGACAGACAGTCAGAGAC
This sequence comes from Protomyctophum parallelum, assembly GCF_964188405.1. NCBI lineage: Eukaryota > Metazoa > Chordata > Actinopteri > Myctophiformes > Myctophidae > Protomyctophum > Protomyctophum parallelum. Next base: position 11,244,809 of record NC_139697.1, on the reverse strand, counting down.
AGAATATGATAAGAAATTGTTTTTTGTTTAAAGAATGTCCGGGCACTCATGGCAAATTATACATTTTGTGAATTCATAATGGCCTATCGAAGTATCCTCCAGGTTCTGACATCATTGCCTAGTAGTCACCACTCAGAAAGTGCATGCAATTGCATGCTGGCTGGAGTTGTCAGTCGTGTCAAATTGAGCACCCAGGATCATTCATGGGAAGCGCTGCTCTGGGTTCGGCTAACTGCTCTCATTGCCCATTCACAGCTCTCAGAGTCTTTTTAATAACCATAAACCAAATCTTAACTGTCACTCCAACCACAGACCCAACCACGCTCAAACCACACACCTGTCAAAGGTAACCTTGATGGACCGTCCGGGCTCTGCCTCAATCACCCATTCACAGCTCAGAGAGTCTTTGTAGTAGCCAGGCCAACCAGGGGACAGAATCACTCCAGTGGGGGCTGAATAGTGGCCTCCACATGGGGCTAGAGAGAGAGAGAGAGGATATTGTTATATTATATATTTTTTCTTCTGTTTTTCTGTTCTGTTCTAAGACCTTCTGTTGAAATTCTGCATCCGGGAGCTGATCACAGGGCCAAGACAATTGGAAACAATGGTACATTATTTTGAATCTTCAACCCATCACACTTGCACAGCTCTTGGCTGTGGGAGGAAACCACAGCATGCAGAATAAATCCATGCAAAAAGGGTCAGGGATTGAACCCAGGACCTTCTCGCTGTGGCAGTATTAATCACTTACGTACTGTGTGCTACCTTATAGTATCTCAGGCAACGTGCATTGCGTGTTACAATTTCTAAAACGGAAATTAATCAAATGTCTTACCTTCACATTTAGGGATAGGTCCGCTCCACATGACCTTTCCTTTGTCTAGCTGACAGGTGATGGTCTCGGACCCTTGGGTTTTTATAAAGCCGTCCTCACAGACCACAGATATGGAGCTGCCGAGTTGGAAGCTGTCCCCGAAGCGCCGGGCATTGATGGGAATGCCAGGGTCTGGACACTCGTTATGGCCAAATGCTGCATAATAAAAATTAAGAGAGAGAGGGATTCACATTTACTGATTCAGAGAGAGAGAGAGAGAGAGAGAGAGAGAGAGAGAGAGAGAGAGAAAGAGTTTGTTATCAATAAATATCTCAGAGGAAATGACTGGGCACTCATAGAGATGGCGATGGCAAATGATGTGATTCGATCCGACACTGAACTCTTCACTATATGCCGTACTGTGATACCATGCAAATATTGTATCATATACGGTTACACTTGTAATTTCCAAGCAATTCCCTGAGATTGGATCATAAAGATGTGATGTTATGAGCCCACATCTCTCTGCATTGTAAAAATGTCCCCCGTGACTTTCCTGTCATCTTGTGTCACACGCTTTGTGATCTGCCGATAGATTGCATCTCACAGTGGCTCTGACATCTAGACCTGTATATAGACTGCAGCAGTCACAGTGCTGCTACTTCTCATTCTAGCCGTAATGAGGGGCCTGTTTACAGCTGGGACACCAGGTGAATGCAATGAAATATCCCGACGAACAGAACAAATAAAATAAAATAGTTGCACAGCAGATCTAGAATGACTGGGATGAAAGTTAAGATATTCACATTATGAGTCTGTCCAACTCATGAGAAATCAGACAGATAGACAGACGTACAGACAGACAGACAGACAGAGGAGGGGGAGATGGAACAACATGTACTAGATTAAACTAAGTATGCACCCCATCATAAACTGCTAATAAGAGCTGGTTCCTGAGAGCTCGGCATAGACCTCAGTCAGGAGGACCTTGGGTGCAGGCTTTCCACCTCTCCCATTTCAGCAGATTAACGGTCTGCTAAGGAGTGTGAAGGACAGTCCGGGCCAAACGGAATAAAGCCGACCTTCACAGAGGGAGCAGTCGGGGTCCTCCACTGGCACTTGATGAGTCTCAGCCCCATATGGAACCTCTCCCTCCGCTAAGAGATGAGGTCCCACCGGCTCACCATTCCACCGCGTTTCATATTTTCCACTATACACAAGTCTTATACCCTTTACCCCGCACATTGTATCCAAAAAGTAAAGGTTGGCCCCAACAATTGGATTTTCCACCTTTGAAAATCCAATTCAACATCTGACCAGGAAGGAGAGTAATGTTGCCTCTGCACTCTGCAGCCACAACTTCCTTGAAAAACATGGACCTGGCTGACATAATCGATTTAAATCTCTTGTTTCAACCCGTCACTTGGATGTTCTTGTCCACTAGTAAACAAAACATGCGGATGCAGAAACATTGTGTTGCCAGATTCTGTGAGTGAAACAAGCGACCAGGTCTATGAAAACAAGCCCAAAAGAAGCAACCAGTTTCACCACTTAAGCCCTATTACATCAGTTATTTTCAAAAAGAATCGTGAAAGCAAGCCCAAATAAGCAACTACACTTCAGAAATAAGCCAAAAACTAAAGCATCACGCAACTATGAATATTAAGATATGTACAGTATGTTACAGGAAAACTAGCCCAAAGTCGCTTGTAATAATCAGAACTGGCAACGCTACAAACCAGCGCTGCAGGTAAAAATAATGTTTCGCCGGGCGACTGTTTTAAAAAAATGCTAGTCTATTGCAATCTGGCAGTTTTAAGTAGACTTTGACTAGTCTGAACAAGACTGTATGTGACGTTTAGAAGACTTAGAACACTTTCCTGCGGGTCTTTATGTGTGGAATATGGTTTTAGATGTTTTAGATTTTAGCAGTGAGCCCAGTGTCTCTGATGTCATTGACACTGGGCTCACTTCCTTCCTCGACTACAATTCCCATAATGCTTTGGTGCACTGCTCCTCCTTGTGGATAGGGAGACGGCTGTCTTACTGAGAAAACATGTAGTCCAGGAGTCTGTACGTGTACGCCAACATGAGGGCTGTTTGACCCCACTCTGTGTCAGAGGCCATTAGATCTCTGAGGAGAGAAGGGTCACCCAAAACGCACAAGCCAAGGGAAAGGGGATTTCACGCATAGAATACCCTATGGTGCAATAGTCCTCGGGGCAATCTCTTATCGTAGCCTTATGTCATTTTGAAGGGGTCCTGTAGTACTGCGTCAAAAAAAGAATTAGAATTAATACCCTCAGAAGTCGTCGGGGCAATCTGTTATCGTAGCCTTATGTAATTTTGAAGGGGTCTAGTAGCACTAGTAAAAAAAAAAATCAAATTAATGAAATGCCAAATGTTAAGTTCTCTGGACGACATCTTAAAATGTCTTTGAAGCCGTCTCCATTCTCCGTCCATGAAGGGAACTCCCAAGTTGGCCCCCACACCATCCTGAGGACGATTTATACATTGTTGGTGAATGAAGAAAGATTAATGATATTATTATGGCCAAAGGCTGCTGTAAACAGACAGACAGACAAGGACGGACGCACGCACGGTTATAAGTTGGTTTTAGATAGACATCTAATAGCCCACTATTGCTCAGCGGGATTGACCAATCTCACCCACCCCCCCTCCCCCACCCTCACGGGAAAAAGTGATGGATATGTCTGACATTTACTGATGTGTCCTTTACCTAACATTAACACCGAATTAGAAACTACATGCATGTGTGTGTGTGTGTGTGTGTGTGTGTGTGTGTGTGTGTGTGTGTGTGCGGCTAGGTCCGTGTGTGGATGTCCACTGGACTATAGAGAAATCCATTATGTTTTGAAGCACTTTAATGTCACTTTGTTCATTAATTCAAAGGCAACAGCAGACGCCAGCAACAGTAGACAGTGACAGTACATTAACCTCCAAGCCACAATCGACAGTTGTCGTCGCGGCTTGCAGACAGATTAAAGAAGACAGCACTTGTTGTGTGCAGCCGTGCGCATACTGTCTTGTAAGAAGTAGTGCCGACTAGTGTAGCCATGCACCGCTTGCCATTAAAGCTGCATGGCAACATCAGATTTGTATTAAAAAATTGTCAGCATCGCAAATGTTTATTTTTATTTTATTAGGACCAGACGCCAGGAAAAGTGATGAAATGCGACAAAAGCGTTTTTGTCTAATGAAAATTGACGTAGCAACTTGTCCTGCTGTCATCTTGACTGGCAGTAAACGCACTGCCAATGTGTGTAATGTATTAAATATGATTGACATTCACACAGGCCACGTATTCACATAAATCCCATAGGAGATGTAAACAACGTACAGAATTTGCAGTATTGGCATTGAACTGCACTTAGAAGTCGCTTGACTTGGGTGGAAACACTGTAATTGTGCTTCTTTTGCTTGTCTCACGGTGTTATTTGGAGAGTTTCTTCTCACTTCTGGTGGTCTGTTTGACTCTCTAGGTGTCCCTAATTAATCACATGCCTGTTTTGCACCTGTGGCAGATCTATAAAGCGGCCACCGGGAGACCAATGAAGCAGACTCGCCACGCTACCACTCGCTTCCTCAATTCCTTGGTTCTTCCAAGGTGCCTCCGGTTGTTTCCTTTGATGGGGTGACAGTGATGCTCCTCCTTTATTTCCATTATGTTCCCGTCTGGAGAAGGAGGCGCCAGGCATCTGAGGCATTTGAGGTGTTTATATTATTTTTCTTTGCTGTAGTTTTGGTGGAATAATCCCAGGGATCCCAGGCACTTAGTCTGCCATTTCTGTTTTGTTTGGACGGATGGCTCTGTTGGATATTCAATTTCTAACCATAGACATATATAAAGGCTAGATGGCTCAAGGCGGAGTCTCTGACGTAGTTCACCCGGCGACCATCTTGCTGAGGGGCTACAGTGCAGTGCAGCTCAAACAAAAATACAGTGCAGTGCAGCTCAAACAAAAATAGTTATAACTCCATCAAATCTTGACGGATTTACAAACGGGTTGGTTTATTACAAATGTTGTCAACATGGCTATGATTATCTGCTTAATTTTGTTTTTTATATGAACGTCGTAAAATAGTATGCAGACGTCTCTGACGTTTATAACAAACCAAACTGTTTGAAAATCGGTTGAAAATTTAGCAAGTTATGGTTATTTAAAAAGTACATGCCCCATAGATACAATGTTATGCTGCCCCAAGGTAAGATGGCCGCCACGTAGCAACGTCGGTCTCCATTGGCCAGAGCGTGAGCCATCTAGCTTTCTTATATCTATGATTCTAACACTGTCCACACAGTCTATAATGAGGCCTCATCAATTTGGAAACAACAATTAGGCTGGTAATGTTTGTTTGACAAACATTAATCCTAACACTAGTGACGCTTAAAAAAACCCTGAAGTGCTCCAGGTACCGTTGCCAAATTTAGGCGCGCGTGACGCACACACTCATTCACCGATTGCGGAGGAAACTATGCAACGCACCAACCTGTGCATGGGGAGCAATTAGGGGTTCAGCGTCTTGCTTAAGGACACTTCGACACTAACTCTGCATGGGGAGCTTTGGATCCAACTGGGAACCTTCTGACACGCTACCCCTGAGCCACTGCTACCACTGAGCCACTGCCGCCCCAATTCAGATAAGTCAAACCACAGGAGTAAAGTATCTATTAATGCAACCTTAAAGGCCCGCTGACACGCCCCTCGGGAGATAAGAACGGCTATCAAACAATGCTATCATGATTCTGACGTCAGAGTGTGACAAGCTTTCCCCATCGACTTCTATGCAGGCTCGCCGGGCTTGGTGGCCGTAGTAGCATAGCAACTTATGCTACTATTTTGGTGTCACATTTAGAGTCATAATTGCTATGAATGTAATTCATAATAAAAGTCGCTCGAAAATCCTCGTTACAATGACATTGAGTTGACGTGTAAGTTTTAGGGTAAACTGTTGCATAATCGCAATTTCGCGTGACGAGTTCCATGCTCTCCGTCTTCCCCCGCTGACATGGCCTCAAACATGGCTAAGTGCTGAACAGGGCTCCGCAGCACGGAGCTTCACAGGTTACCACTGCCTGTCTAGCGGGGGGAGACGGAGAGCATGGAACTCGTCACGCAAAATTGCGATTATGCAACAGTTTACCCTAAAACTTACACATCAACTCAATGTCATTGTAACGAAGATTTTCGAGCGAAAAAATATATTTTTTCAATTACATTTATAGCAAATATGACCTAAATGTACCGTCAAAAACACTAGCCTGAGCTAGCAGCCACTTGTTGCTAGCGCGGCGCGCCGTAGCCCTGTTTCAAACTGTTTCAAACAGTTTTCAGTCAGACCACGTGATGTGCTGTACCACCCATATTAATTTCGGGGCGTGTCAGCTGCCCTTTAAATGCATGAATATGTTTTACCTACAATATCACATGTTGAAGGGTCTGTACTGTATTGTAATGTGTTGGTGCACTCCAAATTGGGGCTTGCGTACAAGTGCAAGGTCAGAACTACGACAGAACTGTGACATCACTGTCAATATAAGAGAGGGTATGTTCAAACATTCAGTGCAGTTTTACAGAGTGTTGTTTGCAGAGAACAGAATACTAAGAAACGAAGTAACAGTATACAGATTGCAACTCAAATTCCGCAAACATGCAGATTTTTGTGAAGACCCTCACTGGCAAAACCATCACCCTAGAGGTGGAGCCAAGCGACAACATTGAGAATGTTAAAGCCAAGATCCAAGACAAGGAAGGCATTCCACCTGACCAACAGAGGCTGATATTTGCAGGCAAGCAACTGGAAGATGGACGCACTCTTTCTGACTACAACATCCAGAAAGAATCCACCCTCCATCTTGTCCTACGTCTGAGGGGAGGGATGCAAATCTTTGTCAAGACCCTCACTGGCAAAACCATCACACTAGAAGTGGAGCCAAGCGACAACATTGAGAATGTTAAAGCCAAGATCCAAGACAAGGAAGGCATTCCACCTGACCAACAGAGGCTGATATTTGCAGGCAAGCAACTAGAAGATGGACGCACTCTTTCTGACTACAACATCCAGAAAGAATCCACCCTCCATCTTGTCCTACGTCTGAGGGGAGGGATGCAAATCTTTGTCAAGACCCTCACTGGCAAAACCATCACACTAGAAGTGGAGCCAAGCGACAACATTGAGAATGTTAAAGCCAAGATCCAAGACAAGGAAGGCATTCCACCTGACCAACAGAGGCTGATATTTGCAGGCAAGCAACTGGAAGATGGACGCACTCTTTCTGACTACAACATCCAGAAAGAATCCACCCTCCATCTTGTGCTACGTCTGAGGGGAGGGATGCAAATCTTTGTCAAGACCCTCACTGGCAAAACCATCACACTAGAAGTGGAGCCAAGCGACAACATTGAGAATGTTAAAGCCAAGATCCAAGACAAGGAAGGCATTCCACCTGACCAACAGAGGCTGATATTTGCAGGCAAGCAACTGGAAGATGGACGCACTCTTTCTGACTACAACATCCAGAAAGAATCCACCCTCCATCTTGTCCTACGTCTGAGGGGAGGGATGCAAATCTTTGTCAAGACCCTCACTGGCAAAACCATCACACTAGAAGTGGAGCCAAGCGACAACATTGAGAATGTTAAAGCCAAGATCCAAGACAAGGAAGGCATTCCACCTGACCAACAGAGGCTGATATTTGCAGGCAAGCAACTAGAAGATGGACGCACTCTTTCTGACTACAACATCCAGAAAGAATCCACCCTCCATCTTGTCCTACGTCTGAGGGGAGGGATGCAAATCTTTGTCAAGACCCTCACTGGCAAAACCATCACACTAGAAGTGGAGCCAAGCGACAACATTGAGAATGTTAAAGCCAAGATCCAAGACAAGGAAGGCATTCCACCTGACCAACAGAGGCTGATATTTGCAGGCAAGCAACTGGAAGATGGACGCACTCTTTCTGACTACAACATCCAGAAAGAATCCACCCTCCATCTTGTGCTACGTCTGAGGGGAGGGATGCAAATCTTTGTCAAGACCCTCACTGGCAAAACCATCACACTAGAAGTGGAGCCAAGCGACAACATTGAGAATGTTAAAGCCAAGATCCAAGACAAGGAAGGCATTCCACCTGACCAACAGAGGCTGATATTTGCGGGCAAACAACTGGAAGATGGACGCACCCTTTCTGACTACAACATCCAGAAAGAATCCACCCTCCATCTTGTCCTGCGTCTGAGAGGAGGGCAGTAAATTATTCCATAATCTTAGGATTTCTCTCCTGGCTACATGAACAAATATATTGTACAAATATTAACAAGCCCAAACACCTCCTGGCATTGTGTATGTGCATTTTCTTCCAAATGGTGCAAAATGCCAACTTACTGACTCACGAGTCACGACACAGCATAGCATCACAATCTCACGACACAGCACAGCAGTCGCAATGCTATTCTTTTTTTATTTTTTGGTAATATATTGGCAAAAATTTTAATTAAAATAAAAAGATTTAAAAAAAGAGGCGAGAGTGGTGTCTCACAGAGTAAGAGTGCATACACCATATACTGTACCAGTAATGCAGATTCTAACTGGTGTCAGCTGTGGTAAGAATTAAGGAAGGATTGGAATCTTTCTTTTTGTGCTCTTACTTGGTGACCCACGAGGCGCCAAAAAACAACAACAAAAGATTGTCTCTCAAAATCCAACCCTACGTCCTCGTCGTGAGAGGTGGAAACAGGTAATGCTGACTAACAGGGCTCTGGTACAACATTAGGGCTATGACTCGATTATAAACCGATTCATATCGATTCCTTTTATTAGAATAATACTTCTGCTAACGAACCACTTTAAGCAGCTTTCTTTAAAATATTAAGAATTCTGTCGCAACATACTAAATAAATGAATTAACCAAAGTTTACATTTGTGAATCGATCTGTAATGATCCATGTCCGCATCGTGATTAACCTATGATTTTTATTTTCCACTATAAAACATGGCATGGCAAATCAGCTGCATGTGCAGTGGAGATGAATGAAGATAGATATTAACAGGACTGGGTCTAATAACCGCGTGGTTAACTGGTTATTACCCTAACACTGAACTTCGGTGTGAGGACTGTATAGCTTGTCATGTTGGCAGGTATGGGCGTGGTCCGCCGGCCCGCTGGTCCACCGATTAACAATTATTTTGTAATATACTAGAGCACTGCCCGTCTGGCCTACTTGGAACGATGCAAGTCGGAAATGATATGCCCAGACATGGAGTTCTTTGTCAGGCATTCCCAAATATGGAGTCAGAACATTATTGTTGTGTCAGAACAGGCCAGCTCCATATATGAAGATCTAGGGGTGATCAGGTCAGGTGCACCAATTGGCCAATTTAGCCCCTGTCCAGAGCCTGGAACGATTCCCGAGTTACGTGGATTACAGACACGTACACACACAGACATGGTGCATTTATAGATAGATAGGAAGGAGTGTCAGGTTTTTTTAGCAATGGAACAACCCCCCCGACACATCAAGATCAGTTTCTTTGCAACCGTGGAGTCTGTTCTCTTCTATGGCTGTGAATGCTGGACACTAACACAAGCCCTACAGAAATCCCGCGACGGGTGCTACACCAGAATGTTACGTGTGGTACATCAACCAGAATGAGCACATCACCAACCAGCGTCTGTACAGGGGGGGCATTACCAAGTGTATCAGAGAAGAAGATAGCAGTAAGAAGGATGAGACTAGCTGGACACTGCCACCAACATCAAGAACTCCCGGCCAAAAAGCTTGTACTGTGGGAACCAACACACGGGCATCGATCGAGAGGTCGTCCCACACCTACCCATGTGGACGTACTAAAGAAAGATGCTGGTGCAGAAAGCACAAATGAGCTTGGATCATAAAGATGTGATGTTATGAGCCCACATCTCTCTGCATTGTAAAAATGTCCCCCGTGACTTTCCTGTCATCTTGTGTCACACGCTTTGTGATCTGCCGATAGATTGCATCTCACAGTGGCTCTGACATCTAAACCTGTATATAGACTGCAGCAGTCACAGTGCTGCTAGTTCTCATTCTAGCCGTAATGAGGGGCCTGTTTACAGCTGGGACACCAGGTGAATGCAATGAAATATCCCGACAAACAGAACAAATAAAATAAAATAGTTGCACAGCAGATCTAGAATGACTGGGATGAAAGTTAAGTAAGTACACAGACAGACAACATACTACTGTAGGTGATGTTGAATCCTCTCCCCGACATGGAGTGATCGGCCTGGAACTCCAGCCTCAGCGTGTGGGTGTTGGACGTCAGGTGCGAGGGACTCTCCGCTCCGGAGAAGCGGCCGATGATGGGCGCGTCGTTCGTCTCACCGTCCTTCACCGTCAGGGAGTCGTACGGCGCCTCCAGGTCAAAGTCGTTGAACGCCAGGTGGATCCTGGAGCCGGGCTCCGACTGGACGAGCCACACGCAGTTCATGTTGTTCCCGTAGCCCTCGGGGTAGTCCGGCGAGAGCACGGTACCGACGGGGGCCGTGAAGTTGGACAGGCAGGGGACTGTGCAGGGAGGGAGAGAGAGAGAGAGAGAGAGAGAGAGAGATAGATAGAGTAGTAAAGGTGGGGGGTGGAAGAAAGTAGTAAAGACACCAGAGAGAGAGAGAGAGAGAGAGAGAGAGAGAGAGAGAGAGAGAGAAGATGTGAAGAGGGATGCGAGTGAGCAACAGAGATAGTATTTTGTGTTAAATATTCATCTCCATGGTCGGACATCATCACACATCACAGCAGTGAGTGAGCAACCCCTGTAGGCCTTAATAAACTCCCTGTATGGTATCCATGGTGACAGGGTAGAATGTCATCATCAAAGCGGTGCAGACACTATCCATTATTATTATTAGGTACAATTTAGCTCCTTCGCATATTCCCCACAGAAATCACCCACGACGTTTAAATAATCCTCTCTGATTTCACGCTGGAATCCACTTGGGTCCTGGCATCCCTACTCTGAATGCGTGTCATAACATTCTGCCAAAATAGAAGATCTATATATAAGCTCACAATGTGTCATGTACTGTAGCAGTGTGCTGTGAGCTATTTTGGTGTAAAGGGGAAAAAAGAAGAAGAAGGAAAAAAGTATAATATACTGTACTGTAGGCTTGGTTCAAATCTCTGAGGAATATTTTGAATTAAAAATTTAGTTGTCAACGTTTACAGAGAAAACACATTGCCGTCTATAAAAAACTCAAAAATGTTACCCGACCTGAATGGAATCAGGTCAGGTAAGGAAAAGGAATATACAGCTCTCTGACATTACGTGCAAATTGTTCCTTTTATCTTTTGTCTTCCAGCCAGAGGCACATGCCATTAGCAGTCTTTTCAACTGTGTTGAAGAGGATATATGAAACCTGCTCATTAACACAGTCTAACATGAATCACCCGAGTGTTTCATTGTACGGTAAGTCAGCAATTTGAAATATAATTTTTTCCTCGGGTTGGATGGCTCTTTGCTAGGGAATTATTCTAAGTGGCTAAGTGCTAAATGATAGAGCAGGAATGAGCTGTTTTCAGCATGTGTGTGTAATCTGTGTGTGACGTCTCTGTGTGTACAGTACGTGTGCCACTGGTAATACATGATAATCAGGTGCCAAGCATTGGTCTCATCTCATCAATTATTATTATGGCTGTTGTTGGCTGACAGAAGAGGATGCTCTATAGAATGCAGAGTGTTCATTTAAGTTACAAACTAATACATTACCGTGTGCAGACTAGGGCATTAACGACTTGAGATTTTTCCCAGTCGACTTGTCAGACAGTAAAGTTGAAGTCGTATCGATTTATCGTTTCTGGCGGCGGGGGGGGGGGGGGGGGGGGGATTTAACAGGGGCGGGTGGAGGTGCCGCGCGCTCTAATACGGAGCATGTCAAACAAAGCACTGCGCAAGTGTGCATTCAGTGGCCTCTCCAATATGACACAGTCACAGTGCATGTATCATCTATATCAGAGGTTCCCAAACACCGGTGCCGGTCCGCGGGACACGTGGCACTGGTACGCAAGAGGGGAATTCTAAGTTTTGCGTCGTTTAAAAATGTCCAATCTTTGGTAGCAGCAGCTGTAGGCTATTTTGTGACGATCGCGTTAATGAAACCAAACGCTACACGCGGTTCCGCTACAGGATTATTATTTCATGTGAGTCATGTCAAAATGAAAAGATGATCCAGGTAAAGTAGTGGTATTGGCATGGCACACAGCGCAGCAGCGGCCCGAGAACACATTAAGAAATATAACATTATTATTCACCTCCTCCTCCTCCAACAACTCGATAACGTTCTCATTTTAGTTTGTCACTCATTTTCTGAGCCATGCAAATAAACAACAACCAGCACTGACCGTAGACGGAGAGGTTCATGTGCCCTGCGGCGTGCGTAAAGCTTAGCCAGAAACAGACAGTCATTGCGTCAGCATGAATGTAGCCTCGGGAACCCAGACGTTATATTTCCAGCACGGAGGTTAGGGGGATATCGTTTGGGGGTAACGTTTGCGTGCTTCTATCTGTTACTTCTCTGACACAGCGCAGTTCAAACAGACTTCAGCCAGTCTCAATAGTGGGACACCGCGCGCTGAGAGCCACATACACAGCTGCATTTGGTTTTTAATTAAGGGCGCGTTCTGAATGCAATGCAAATTAGGCGAGTGCACTAAAAAAAAAAAGCTCAACTTTCGACTCGCGCTGCTGCGAGTCGACTCGTGATAATTTATCGATAAATCGATAAATCGATTTTTTGATGAATGCCCTAGTGCAGACATGAGAGCCATTCCGTTTACGTACTTTATCTCACTTGATCTATTTGCTGATTATAGTGCATTAATTTGCGGTTAATTAGCGACACACAGAGTCATTCTGTGATTACTTACATATGCAAATTGGAATGTTGGCAGACCATTGGTTATTGTCCTGACAGGAAATGGTCCTCTCTCCGATTAGCTCGAAGCCAAATTGGCACTCGAACCTCAGGATCCCGCCGTTGGAGAAGCTGTCTCCCTCCCTGACGCCGTAGAGGGGGGTCCCCGGGTCGCCACAGCTCTCCTTGTCGATCTCTGCAAGAGGTAACCGCATCACACAGATAGAGACATCGGACACATGGGGTGACGCCCCGCAGGACATTAGCCCGTGACCCGTATCTCTTGGATCTTGATTCGAGAGTTCAAGAACTGCTCAAGGGGAACCTCAGAGATCCCTGCTTTAATAGCAGCAGGAACATGGGTCACGACTGCTGTTAAATCCTGTGAGGGGAAGATAACTGTCTTTATTCCTAGCTGGAAGTAAAGGATGAGTGCCTTGCTGCTTGCCAAAGATTATAACATCTAATTAAATTGTATTAATATATTCAGGCATGAAAATGTTTAATGAAAACTTTTTGATGGTGTAATATGTCTAGTACTACTCTGGGGGTGTGAATAATATCGGGCGTGCCCATTGCCCATCCCTATATCAGCATGAGGTTGTTATACCGCTGAAACCTTATTTCATTAAACCACCATAATTGCCCAGATTGTCTTGTACTATAAGTTTTTGTTTGTATTTGTGCTGCCATGGGGATGTGGGGGGGGAAAATATATGTAAATTGTTCTGAAAATACTTCTTTGTACGAAAATGTAAGAAAATCAATAAACATATGTTTAAAAAAAAAAAAAAAAAAAAAAAAAAAAAAAAGATTGTCTTGTACTGGTCTGTCTGGCAATGGACAGGTCTTCTACTTCCAAAAAACGGCTGAGCCAGCAAGCAAACATTATGCTACTTCCATAACTAATGTTGACAGTAGTTGGCCATCAGCAAAATATGGCCGGACAATGTGTTTGTCAGTGCAGCAAATGAGCTATATAGCTACCGGCTAATAACAGCAATGTTATTTTAAGTGTACTGTGTATATTGATTATTGAGTGCTGGCAAAAACAAACTTAAAGGGGAAACTTCACCCTTTTTGCAAAAATATATATGCTAATGACGTTTAGAAGAGAACACTTTCCTGGGGGTCTTTTGTGTGTGTAATGTGGTTTTAGATATTTTTTATTTTAGCAGTGAGCCCAGTGTCTCTGATGCCATGGACACTGGCTCACTTACTTCCTAGACAGTCCTCCCCCTATCCACACGGAGGAGCAGTGCACCAAAGAATTATGGGAATTGTAGCCCAGTGTCGATGACATCAGAGACACTGGGCTCACTTCTAAAATCTCTAAAACTACATTACATGCACATAAAGACCCCCAGGAAAGTGTTCTTCTAAACGTCATTAACAAATCTTGTTTTGTAAAAAGGGTGGAGTGTCCGTTTAACTTCTCACTCTGCCAATGATCCCCAAATAGCCATATGGCCTTTTAGGCTGACTCCAGACCATAAGCTGAAATCGTAAGCGTATAAATCATTGTGGTTTGTTTATTATTAGCAAAGTTCTACCTATAGCGGAAGTTAGGCCACGTATTTAAAGACCTCCATGTGAAGTCCACAAGATGGCCACATATTTCGGCAGGTCACCAATTTCACTGTAACACCGCCATGCTGAGTGAGCACTCACTGTAACACCGCCATGCTGAGTGAGCACTCACTGGGCGGAGTCCAGCTTCAGTCAGACAGTCAGGCTAAAAGCCTCTGCTTGTGGCCCTCCCATCGCAAAATGCAATGTTTGACAAAAATGACATTTCCAAAATGGGTACGCTGAGTTAAAAGCCATCATATAATAATATTTTGAATGGAATTTGAATATATATTTATTATTATTATTTATTATTATTATTATTATTATTATTATTATTATTATTATTATTAATATTATAGGCTATCGTCCTCTCCTTTCCATGAAAGGAGAGGACTGGTGGTTACAGCAGTACCCCTGGTAGTTACAGCAGCCACGTGTGTTAGTGCGTTAGTTCTATTTAACTTTGACACCCAGAATGTATGGAGAGCAATATTGTGCATCGCTTTTATTGCCACGCTGTGGTCCGAGACGGAGGGCAAGGCGAGGCTTGATGTGCTTCTTAATTTAGAACAGTGATCAAACTGTAATATCCCAGGTGTCTGCTGCATAAGTCACACAAAATGAATGGCGACTCTACAGCCAATCGGGTGTGAGTACGTCCCTCTACGCCACAGTAGATTGCTCTCTTGTAAAAGATGCTTCTTTGGCGTGTTCCTTGCAGGGTTTTATGTACCCTGTCCACTAGTATACCTCCTCTCCTCTCCTCTCCTCTCCTCTCCTCTCCTCTCCTCTCCTCTCCTCTCCTCTCCTCTCCTCTCCTCTCCTCTCCTCTCCTCTCCTCTCCTCTCCTCTCCTCTCCTCTCCTCTCCTCTCCTCTCCTCTCCTCTCCTCTCCTCTCCTCTCCTCTCCTCTCCTCTCCTCTCCTCTCCCCTCCCCTCCCCTCCCCTCCCCTCCCCTCCTCTCCTCTCCTCTCCTCTCCCCTCCCCTCCCCTCACCCCTCCCCTCCCCGTATTATTTGCAGGAAGGCTAAGGTGTGTGTGTGTGTGTGTGTGTGTGTGTGAGAGAGAGAGAGAGAGAGAGAGAGCTTGTGAATGCGTGTATGTGAATGCCTAAGATTAAATGAATGTGCACATGTGTTTAACTGTGTGTGTGTGTGTGTGTGTGTGTGTGTGTGTGTGTGAGATAGAGTTGGTGATGTATTGCATTAATTTCCATCATGACATCGTCTTTATGAGACCTACAGCCTCAACCAATCACAGCCTGAGTAACACACACACACACACACACACACACACACACACACACACACACAACACGCACGAGCGTAGTGGGAAAATGGAGAACAAATTGCCTTAGAGAGGGTACAGGCAAACTGTCTGTATACATTCCTGTAGTATACAACAACACACACACACACACACACACACACACACACACACACACACGCACGCACGCACACACGCACAACACACAACACACACAGTAAGTGAATGGCCTAAATATTCTGTGATCAAAGAGAAAAAGATTGTAGGGTTTCTGAGGATAATGGGACCAAAAAGAGCAGCGTTAGCTGTTTTTCCATTTGCAACAGATGAATTAGTACAGTCAACGGTACGCTGGCGGAATGTAGATGTACACAATCAGAATGTATTCGTCACAGGTTTAGTAGGGATGTCCCAATACACATTTGTTGTTTCCGATTCGATCCCAATTTTAATGACCTTTTATTATTTTTATTATTTAAGACAGCCAGCAATGGGTAAAACAATACACACTGTAGTCTCTGTGACACATCTAGCATCTGCATTCAAAGATTTTCCTAGAAGCTTTGTCATTTGTCAATTTTCCTGTCTACTTCCTACTTTTTTTCTCCGATCAATGACAAAGCTTCTAGGAACATCTTTGAATGAAGATTGTGGCACCTAGATCTAGATGTGCCACAGAGACTACCTTTTTTTGGAGCGTTTTACTCATTGCTGGCTGGCTGAATACCAAATAAAAGGTCATTCAAATGTTGACATACGGTATATATATTGCTTATAGCAGCTTTAAGAGCAGGCTCCTCACTTAAATGTGCACTTGCAGTTTGGGCAACTCGAAAGAAAATGCCACATGCCCCAATATTTTACTTACCTGCCATAGTGTCAACCCCTTTCCCAAGTTTCGGGTGTAACGGCGCTATTAATAACGGTGTTATGTAAGGGACTACTTTTATTGGTAACGGAATAAACTATTAAAACTAACTAGTTAGTTTTGCAATTTAGTAGTTAGTTACTTAGTTACTTTTCCAAAACAGTAGTCCCGTTACTATAATGTGTCCCTGTTCATTTTGTGTGCAAGATTTAAAAATAATAAAGCCCCGACTGCCCGGAGTCTATTTCTCCTGCCTTCATATCTGTGTGATTTATCTTCCCAAGCCCCAATGCGCAGCGCATAGTATAGCCTACTATACATCCTGCATCTACTACATCCTGTAAGTTCACTTAAGAAATAAAAGTATTGTTACAAGTAGCTTTTATTTTGAAGAGGAAGTTGTTTCGGTTGTAGCCAGCTGCTATGACAGTGCCGGTGGTGGTGGTGGAATATACTCTATGCGGAATAATAATAACAACATGCTTTAAGCCAAAGTAAAAACCGCATGCGTCTTTGACTTAAACAATGTAGGCTAAACACTTTGGAATTACGTTATACATGGTAGATCCTCCGTGGCTGCGTCATTAGGTGAGTACTAGTTTAATGAATTGTTTAAGTTTCATAGTAACATTCATCATCAATGCCCCCCCCCCCCCAAAATAACAGGTTACAGGATTCTCATTCCGTTACTGTCACTGCCTGCAAGGATGGCTGCCGTGCCATTTCTTATAAACTATCTAGTTCATACGTGGGTCCACGGTGGTGGTGGTGGTGGTGTTGTTCATGCGCCGCGGTGCGCGGTGGTTATGGTTACTGGCATAATATTTGCCGATACCGATATGACCCGATATGACCAAAAAGGGCCGATACAGATACTTTTCCGATACCGATACAGTATCGGGACATCTCTAGTTTACAGGTGTACAGAAGTGGGTGAATTAGTTTTTCCTCTATCATCTCCATCTTTATGCAGTCTGAGCCTATATGGAGTTATCTGACCTTTGATGTTGCAGTATTATCATGATGATGTTTGTGATTGATTTTTTTTTATGAACTATTATAATGGTGACTTCTGGTGGGGCTATGGCGGTGGCCCTAAAAATGATCTCTGGTGAAGGAGTGGATCCACGCTGTAATATCCTCAGTGTTTATTTAACCTAATCTGGGTGGGAACCCCTTTTGGTGTTTCAAGCATTATGTTATACTTTACCGTGGCACCGAGTGCCACACTATGAACTTGTAGGTCTGCTATTTTTTTGAAACATTGTGAAAATGTGGCGCAAATCTTTGAATATATATTCTTTCAGAATAAACGTTTTTTTTTTTTTTAAACACTTTATTTATTTTTTTATTGATGAATAAATGAAAAAACATGTGTACATTTTGTTGTATCCGACATGTAAATATCCCCCCCTCCCCCCCCAATCAAGGACAGAACAAGACAAATAAAACAAAGACAGACAGTACAAGACAGTAATTAGTAAACTAGTTTTGAAAGTACTAATGAACATAGTAAGAAGAAAAATAAATAAATAATAAAAATAAATAAATTAAATAAACAGCATTTTCCATCAGGGTATGGTATCTAGGTTACATACGTTGTATCCATCTTTCAGTTTAAATAGTAAATAGAATAAACGTTTTTAACTCAAATCTTTGGTTCTGGGGGGTCCCTGGAACAACATTTTTTAGATGGGGGTCTGTGGCCAAATACAGATAATTCTGGCGGTCCTTGACATGAAAAAGGTTGAGCACCACCGACATGTTTCTGAAAACTGTCATGATTTAGAAGACATTTGTAGAATCGAACTTAGGTCTAAATGGGTTAATAATAGATAGAACAGTGAGTATGTCAATTGTGTTTACAGTCCTAAGTAGGTTCTTTTTGAGCCGAATGCTAACAAAAATAAAAGCTGTGGTACCGAGGCTATAACAGGAAGCCAGGAAAAACACACCCTTGACCCTGTAATGTGAATAGTGCTTATAATAGAGCTATATCTACCGTGTAGCATGTCATTCTGGTGCAGCCTCGCACTACGCAAGTATTTGAGATCTTGTTGTCCTTATTGACAACACCTGTCAGAATTTACGTGCATCCACACAAACTCCTCCACGTTTTTTCTGCATCTCGGCAAACAAAAGTGTTTCTGCATCCCTGTCTTGTTTATACTGTATACTTCTTCCACATCTCGTATCATCATCATCATCATCATCATCATCATCTTTAATTCATGAGTTACAACATCACTCTGAGAATCGGTTTCTCTTTATCTCTGCCGAAGAGCGGGAAAGCACAGGAAAACACAACATTGCTGTCAGGCAGAAACCTTGTATGTACACAATACATTTATACTTTTTCTGGGGGTTTTTTTCTTCTCTTTTTGTAAACTAATGCCCTATACTTTTGTCAGACAAAAGTAGCTAAAATAGCTCTACATTTGAGCTTGTAGATCTGCAATTTCGCGAAAGTGGTTAAAGGAGTAGTTCACCCCAAATCAATTACACACGCCAACGAATTCATGGCGATTCTGTTTTTGTCACATTCCAATAAGGCAATGATTTGATGACCGGCGGAAAGACGCTAATGTCTAAAAGTACATCACATTATTGGCTTAGCGAGCTAGCGAGGGAGCGTGCGTGCGTGCAAACTACTCTGTCTGTGGGTTTTATGAATACTGAACCAATTCAATGTAATGAACAAAACTTCGGGTTACTTCAGTAACCTCAGTTGTATAAGTGACTCGAAGAAGAGAGTCATATGGGTGCCGCCACCTGGTGGCGCAAAAGCACAGAAACTCTGCATGTACTCACGAACAATTCCATTGGATCGTGAAAGTGTCGCTCACGGTGACATCCCCAACCCCACCCACTCAGTATAAAACCGGGGGTTGGTCCCGTGAGCGTCATTCCTATCAATCTACCTTTCTGCCGCTGACAAAGCAGAAGGGCGTCTTGATGACTCTCTTCTTCGAGTCACTTATACAACTGAGGTTACTGAAGTAACCCGAAGTTGTCTTAAGTTCCTCTCTCGAAGAGAGTCATATGGGGATCATAACACTCCCGTATGATCACACCGGCTGATAGGACCGATCCACGGTCCACCTATCAAGAGACACACGCACGTCACCCTCAGGCGTGGCACGTGTATACTCCCGTAAGGAGGACAATTAAAGGCTACCTAGGTCCCTGACCAGGTAGAACAAAGCCGATAGCGGGACAGACCAACCTGTCCGACTGCTATCAATCCCTACTAAGGAGCCGACAGCAAGCTGCCTCATGTGCTCGTGAAACAGGCTCGATGGCTAACCATCTCATAGAGCCACTCTAGGGAACACTTATGCGAACATGGGGGCACTATGTACTGTCAATCACTGCGCTGCTGCACCCAGGACCGCCTGGGCTAAGTCCCTGGGTGCCACGTCAAGATTGTAATACGTGGCAAAGGTCAAGGGAGACGACCAACTTGCCGCTGCGCACACATCCTGGATGGGGACGCCCCGTAACAAGGCCCAGGATGCCGCCATGCCCCTCGTGGAGTGAGCTTTTAACCCTTCAGGGAGCTCCACCACACTACTGGTGTAAGCCAGTTGTATAGCTTCCACAACCCACTGTGAAAGCCTCACCTTTGTTATAGGCTTCCCCTGCCACCTGGCGTGGGAGGCCCAAGAGACAAAGAGTTGATCTCCCTGTCTGAAGGGAGCTGTCCTGTCCCTGTACAGTCTGATCGCCCTGACTGGACAGAGACAGTGTAGCCACCTGTCCTCCTCTGAGGCAAAAGGCGGTGGGTGGAACGCCAAGAGCTCCACCGGGTCACGACCAGCAGGAAAGGCCTTTGGCTTGAAAGACAAGTTCGGCCTAACCGTGACCTTAGTGTTGTTACCACTAAACCTCATGCAGCTCTCATTGACTGAGAGTGCGTGGATGTCACTAGCACGCTTCGCAGTCATCAGTGCGACCAGCAGCGTGGTCTTCAGCGAGAGAAACTTCAAATCCACTGTCTCCAGTGGTTCGAATGGCTCCTTCGTAAGCGCATACAATACCACCGTCAGATCCCAGGCTGGGACCAGGGATCTGGCAACCGGTCTAAGGTGTAGGACACCCTTCATGAACTGACGGATCAGCGGTTCTCACTCACCGGTCCGTTGTTCACACCTAAGTGGGAGGCGGATATCGCCGCCGGGTTGACCTTAACCGAGGACAAGCCTAGACCTGCAGGTAGGTCCGGATGGGCCCCACCGAGGCCTGGAAAGGAAGGACCCCACCAGGCCTGGTCGAGCACCAACGTTCAAACAGCTGCCAAGCCGTGTTGTACCGGCGTCTGGTGGAGACTGTTCTAGCACTCAGAATAGTCTATGACATTCTGTGGCAGATCCGCTACCGCGAGCGGTGCCCCCTCACAGGCCAAACCCAAAGGTCCAAGTCCTGGGGGCGCGGGTGGAATATCTCGCCGTTGGCCTGCGTTAGCAGGTCGACCCTCAGAGGGAGTCGCCAAGGGTTGCGATAGAGGGAAGCGATGTCCTGTCTCCAGGACCCCCAGGCCGGAGCCACCAGTAGTAGCCCCAAAACTCTCACCCTGGCTAGAACTTGTGGGATCAGTTCCAGCGGTGGGAAGGCGTAGAGTAGGCCCTGAGGCCACTGATGCGCTAAGGCATCCAGACCCAGAGGCGGCCTGCCTGTGAGGGAGAAGAACAGAGGGAACTTCGTGTTCTTCCCCGTGGCAAAGAGGTCCGCCACCGGAACTCCAAAGCTATGCCACATTTGGCCCAACCCATGGATGGAAGGACCATTCGCTGTAGCGGAGTGGGCCTCTCGATAGGAGGTCCGCAGCTGAGTTCTGGCGTCCTGGGACGTGACAGGCCGTGAGGGAGATGAACCGGCCGTCACACCAGACCAGCAGTCTGTGAGCTAGTGAGCACAGACGCAGGGATTTGATCCCCCCTTGTCTGTTGATGTAGGCCATCGTCGTGGTGTTGTACGTACGGACCAACACGTGATGTCCCCCGAGGAAACGGCTCGAACTCCTTCAAGGCGAGGAAAAAAAACAAAACGCCAGAAGTTCTAGACAGTTGATGTGAGCGGATCCCTCTAGGGAACCGTTCCACACCCCTCTGGCCGTCCTGCCCTTGTGAGTGGCTCCCAGCCCGAAAAACTGGCGTCCGTGGTGACCACCCTTCTGGACAGGGGCAACCCCAGCGGTACCCCTTCCGTCAGGTTGCGTCTGTCAGACCACCATTTCAAGGCCAATACACAGCCCAGGGAGACTCTCACCCGGCGTCGTGTGAACTTGGGAGGCAGCTGTAGAGACTTCAACCGGAAAGGTCTCATGTACAGCCTGCCCAGCGTGCCAGAGATATGGCTGAGGCCATGAGGCCTGCCATGCGCAGGCACACCCCGAGTTGAAGTGTGTGGCCCGTCCTGAACTGTGCGGCACACTTCAGTAGGTCGTCCACCCGGTCGGCGCTCAGTTTCGCAGTGTATGCGACTGAGTCCAACGTGATGCCTATGAAGTCCGTGGACTGCGTCGGCGTCAACATGCTGTTGGTATGGTTCACGTTGAAACCTAGAGAGGTCACGTGGGACAATACCCTGGCTGTGTTCTGTGCCGCTTCCTGCTCCAAGGCCGCGCTCAGAAGCCAGTCGTCGATGTAGCTTGCAACCCGGAGACCCTGTTGCCGTAATGGGGCGAGAGCAGTTTCCGTACATCGAACAAAGACCCTGAGACTAAGGGACATCCCAAAGGGGAGAACTGTATACTCGTACACTCTCCCCTGAAACCCGAACCTCAGGAACTTCCTGTGGGGTGGGTAGATAGGGATGTGAAAAAGGAGTCTCTTAGATCTATGGACGTGAACCAATCGCCTGGGCGTATGGAACGTGCCAGAGACTTGGCCGTCAGCATCTTGAACTTGAAAGTTTTGTCCCTCACATCCACGGAGGGAGCTCTTGGAGGAGCTCGTTGTCCATCGTCCACCTTGAAAGCAGCCTATCTAGAATGCTAAGCATGCTAGGGTGGCATCGGCCATCCAACGAGGTTGCTACTCCCGACCTCGAAAAGGTTAGCTAAACAGCTAAACAAACCTAGCTTCACAATGTACATACCTGTAATGTTGAGGGAATCAGTCGGTAGTCGAGGGTCGCTGGGGAACCACGTCGAGTGAGACTCGTGCCTTTGGCCGCTGCGTGAAGTAGTAGTAGCGGTAGTTGTCGGTGGAGGCCTAGGACTGCATCCGACATCCCGTTGTCGCAACCACCCGGATCGGGGGAGCCTCGTTGGTGGGCCGACGAGATCCCGCTGGAGGGAGAGCAGCACCCAGAGCCAGCCGGCGAGGCCTGGCTGATGTCTTGGGTCTGGCTCCACAGGCCTGTTTACCAGTGTGGTGAAGAGCGTGTGGAGCTTGTTGTTGGCGGTCCGAACCGCCTTCCTGGCAGGGGAGGAGCCGAGGAAGGACTCGCCATGGTGTCTCTGAGACGCGTCAAGGTTGAGGGGTCTGGAGAGAGAGGACGAGGCGTTGGGCCTAGACCTCGAGGTTTGGGGCTGGTCGGGACAGCAGGGCGAGCCTGGCGAGCATGCTTTAGACCCATGCTCTAGACCCCCGGTGGCGTTCCTCCTCGGGGAACCCGGGAGGGCTGTTGTCACCCCTGCAGGTCATCTTGGGTGTTGGTGTAGCTTGAAGGAGGAACCAGCAGTCCAAGAGCTTGTAGAAGCACTTCTCTTTTAAGTTATAATATAATATCATTATATAATAATAATATATAATATAACAAAAATGTTGTGAGGAAAACTGTCTGTAACTCACAAAACAGGGTAAAAGAAGTAAAGTGGTGGTGGAGTAGAAGAGTAGGACTCGTGGTGCTCCACTGAAGATCAGCTGTCTAAACAGAGAAAACCATGTTGTGAAACTGTGGTGTGTTCTCAAAGGCATCTCTGATGTGTGGAAGACCAAGACAAAACATGCACAGTGCATGTGTGTCTGTCAAGGAGAGGAGGTAGAGACAGCCACGTCTGAAGCAACTCTTTGGTTCCATGGGGGAGGGGTCGAAGTCACTGTCGTCACCGCCGGTGGCCATGGTGTGCGATAGAGTTGATTTAATAAAAAATAAAAAATAAACTCTCAGAACTAGGGTTACGAAACAGGACTTACGTAACTTACGTAAGTCGCAACTCACGTAAGTCGCAACTCACGTAACCTACTTACGCTCGGAGAATGCTAGTTGACGGCGCCGTTCGGCTGGACGTCAAGCTAGCGTTGTAGGATACGATGGTGAAGCCAAATCAACGCCTAACGGCTGAAGATAGCTCGGAAGTTAGCGAGGCTGTAGCTAGTTAGCGCGACGCCGGAAGGCTGAAGACTAAAAGCGGGACGTAGCCTGTAGCTGCGGGCCGTAACCTACGTAACTTACGTAACTTACGCAACTTACGCTCGGATAATGCTAGTTGACGGCGCCGTTCGGCTGGACGTCAAGCTAGCGTTGTAAGATACGATGGTGACGCTAAATCAACGCCTAACGGCTGAAGATAGCTTGGAAGTTAGCGAGGCTGTGGCTAGTTAGCGCGACGCCGGAAGGCTTAAGGCTAAAAGCGGGACGTAGCGTGTAGCTGCGGGCCGTGGGTCTAGCTAATAGCTGGTTAGCACCTCGCCGGTAGGCCCAGGGCTAACGGCTGGACGTAGCTAGCGTATAGCTACACAGGTAGCGTAGACGAAGCGTGTAGCTATGGGCCGTGGGTCTAGCTAGTAGCTGGTTAGCACCTCGCCGGTAGGCTGAGGGCTAACGGCGGGACGTAGCTAGCGTAGACGAAGGGGAAAACGTGCCTGACGGCTACACTTTAAGCAGCGGGCTCGCTAATGAGGGAAGCTGAAAGCTAGTAGCACTAGGGAGGCTAAGCTAGCAGGGCGAGCAGCAACCCTGAACGTGGCAGCAAACTGTAGACCAAGCGAATCAGTAAGCTAGCTGAGTGCTAAGGCGCAAAGCTAGTAGAAGAGAAGGACTAAACGACAAGCCGCGTGACTGCACACTTTTCTGCAACGTTGAGTGAAAAACACCTCGCAGGGGCTGCGAAATTCCAGTATGAGAAACTCGTCCGTTCTAGGGAAAACAGTTTCAACAGCTGGTGGTGAATTATTTGTCAGAGCGATGTGGCATCTGCGGCAGAAAGGTAGAGGAATGACGCTCACGGGACCAACCCCCGGTTTTATACCGAGTGGGTGGGGTTGGGGATGTCACCGTGAGCGACACTTTCACGATCCAATGGAATTGTTTGTGAGTACATGCAGAGTTTCTGTGCTTTTGTGCCACCAGGTGGCGGCACCCATATGACTCTCTTCGAGAGAGGAACTTAAGACAACCAAATAATAAATACTATTTAGGAGGAACACAGTTTACTTTTCCTCCTCTATTTCCTGATAAGTTACCGTTTTGGACATGCACGGTCGGCGACAGAAAGTGACACTAAGTTACAGCATCACTCTGTGTAAATCATTTCCTCTTCTTCTCCGACAGAAGAGCTTGGGAAAAAGCACGGGCAGAAAAAAACCCCATAAAGAGTCCTCCAGGTGTTTTTTCCGCAGCCCTCTTTGAACTCCATAGTTAGGCAGCTGATGAGCTGTCTGCTCCAAATGGGATTCGGGCTGCTTCCCTAAACTGCCACGGCGGCGGCCTCTGTAGGCTTCCTGAATGATGTCACCGTGGGACGGCGGCATGATCTCGTTGTAATGAAATACATCATATCGTCGGGGAGGAAACCTCGCATATCCACATTTCAACCTTTTTTAAGTTTTTCGATTTTGTTTTTGAAGGCCAGCTCTACTATACTTCTTCGTAGTACAGTGTCACACAAAAGTAACAAGAATAGCCGATCTACAGGGTCACGATGCATCGCAACGCGACCCATTGTGAGCTATTAGATATGCAATTTTTATATTTTTTACTATCTAGGGTGAAAGTGGTGAAACTGTCCATGTGAGTTTACTACTTAACCAGGGAAAAGTATTAACAAGACCTTGTGTTCAAATGGATAAGTTGTAGGTATTAACCTACAATGTATCCATTTTCTTTCTACTGAAAAATAAAGGTTTTGGACATACAGGGTTTTCACCCGACGCCGACAATATTAAACCAACGAGAGAAAAATGTGCCCTTCCGCTCCGTACAATGAATCCCGACTGAGTGAACCACAGCGTAGTTTTTCAGTATCAATGGCTGGGTTGTGACAGATCCCAATTTGTCATCAGTCAATATTTTATGTAGAGAAAAATGGAATGCCTGTTTACGGTTCCATGATTAACTAAGTGCTGCCTTTGCACAGGTGCCCTTCTGAAGCACACAGGCACGTGCGTGCAGGTGCACGTCGCGTGCAATCTCACGTGCGCGTTCAGCCTCTCGCGGAATGCGGGTTGATTTTTAGCTCAATGTCTCAATATAGCAAGGCTATTGAGAGCAAAATGAAAACCACATTTGTGGTTATGTCGTACATGAATATTTAATAAGTTCATATTTCATGGCGATTCACTTCCTATGAATGGTGGAGAATGCCGTTTAGTGCTCTATGATTAAATAGGCCCTAAACGTGATCTCCTTCAAAGATATACCTGCACATTACGCCGCTCGCACCCCCCGCCGCTACCCCCCCGCCTCGCTCCGCACGACTCTCTGCCCCTCTCTCTAGTTCTGCCCACTCCATTTCTCGCTGCACACTCAGCCAACGGGGGTCAACTGAGCAGTAAAAATCCACCTTGACACCCCCCCCCCCCTCTCCCTTCCAATAAAATACAGCGCATATTAAAAACCATAAAAAAACAGATGAAAAACCTAAAATAAAATCTTAAATGTAAGACATGACATTATGGCTCTGTGATGAAATACTGAGTTTTTAACACCAGAAGAGGAGAGGAGAGGAGAGGAGAGGAGAGGAGAGGAGAGGAGAGGAGAGGAGAGGAGAGGAGAGGAGAGGAGAGGAGAGGAGAGGAGAGGAGAGGAGAGGAGAGGAGAGGAGAGGAGAGGAGAGGAGAGGAGAGGAGAGGAGAGGAGAGAAGAGAAGAGAAGAGAAGAGAAGAGAAGAGAAGAGAAGAGAAGAGAAGAGAAGAGAAGAGAAGAGAAGAGAAGAGAAGAGAAGAGAAGAGAAGAGAAGAGAAGAGAAGAGAAGAGAAGAGAAGAGAAGATTTCTGTTGCACATGTCAAATTAAGTGAGCGTGATTCTGACATATGTGCTGTGCATAGTGTATTTTGTTTGATTTTCATTTGTTTATGAGGCATGGCATTTTGTCTTAATATCACATATACGACAGACATGCAGCTATTTTATGTGTTCCATAGACACTAAACTGAAAATGCCGTTTATATACCATCTGTGTGCTGTGTTTTATGATCCAAGCTACGCAGAGCTGACCCATACAATGCACATCCATTATGGCACAGACATGCAGATAAAAGGCCAAGGCCTAAAGCCATAATTACGTTAATTGCACAGGTAATTACCTGGCAATGTGCAGCAGTTGATGTGCAGCTCTGTATGTATATTATGATAAAAAATCTAGTTTAAATAACCCCATAAATTATAATCGCAGTCGGCGGTGGCTCAGGGATAGTATGGCCGGATGGGAACCGCAAGGTTGCCAGTTGGAACCCGGGCTCCCCCAGAGTTAGTGTCGAAGTGTCCTTGAGCAAGACACTGAACCCCTCATTTCTCCCGATGTGCAGGTTGGTGCCTTGCACGGTTTCCTCTGCCATCGGTGTGAGAATAAGTGTGTGATGGGTGAATGTAATGCACAATCTCTGTAAAGCGCCTTGGATAAAGGCACTATATAAATGCACCATTATTTTACCATTTACCAGTCATCGTATTATAGGAGCATATGGGGTGCATCATTAATACTGTATCTTGGTGGGGGACGCAAAGGGTGAGTTGATATAACTATTCATAAGACAGAAAAATAACTCACTGAAGCTTTTAGCCGGAAAACATCAATAAAGCTACACTGCTCCCTTTAGTCTAAAGCCTGCAACCTGATGATCACTACACCGGAGTCTAGACTGCCATTTGTGTGTGTGTGTGTGTGTGTGTGTGTGTGTGTGTGTCATTAGATATGCATGTCTTCAGGGTGGATGAGTTCAAAGTGTAGCAAGGGTGATGACCATGGGTTTAATTGAAGGTTGGCACTGCAGTGATAAGAACAGAGTACAGGAGGGGGGGGGGAGAGAGAGAGAGAGAGAGAGAGAGAAAGAAAGAGAGAGAGAGAGAGAGAGAGAGAGAGAGAAAGAGAGAGAGAAAGAGAAATGGTTAGGAGAGAAAAGGTGAGTGACTTGTTAGTATAGGGCTCTGTTGGCTTACTGATGAAAGACCTGTCTAATACACGCGTGCACACACACACACACACGCACACACGCACACACACACACACACGCACACACGCACACACACACACACACAGAGAGAGAGAGAGAGAGAGAGAGAGACTACAGTGGTTCAGTGACTTTGCAGCAAGGCTAGAGTTACTGATAATGTTTATATTTCATGGCCAACGTCTTATGCCTTATAGCCTTGAGAACACAAAGAGACAGACACGCAGACACACAAATCATCCCTCTCTGCCTCTCTCACACACACACACACTGGCACACGCAGGCAGCCAGGCACACACAGGCACACGCAGGCAGCCAGGCACACACACACACACACACACACTGGCACATACGCAGGCAGCCAGGCACACACACACTGGCACACATGCAGGCAGCCAGGCACACACACACACACGCAGGCAGCCAGGCACACACACACACACACCCACACACACACTGGCACATACGCAGGCAGCCAGGCACACACACACACACACACACACACACTGGCACACACGCAGGCAGCCAGGCACACACACACACTGGCACACATGCAGGCAGCCAGGCACACATGCAGGCAGCCAGGCACACACGCAGGCAGCCAGGCGCGCACACACACACACACACACACACACACACACACACACACACACACACACACACACACACACACACACACACACACACACACACACACACACACAGGCAGGCACACATGCTCTAACACAGTGGTTCCCAAACTGTCAAGGACCCCCAAATTGACACTAATTAGCCGGCAGATTTGAAAAGATATGCCAGGGACCCCGATAAGAGAATATTTTTATGGCTGTAGCAGTGATAATTTAACTCTGAGAGTGTACAAATGGAACCAAATCCATTTGGTTCCATTTGTAACCAAATCCAGTTGGTTCCATTTGTACACTCTCAGAGTTAAAGACCCATAAAGGTCCATTTGGTTCCAAACTATCATTTAGCTGGGGACCCCCTGGAACTCCCTCAAGGACCCCTGGGGGTCCCCGGACCCCACTTTGGGAACCACTGCTCCACCACACAGAGTGCACCACACCTTTTCAGTAGAAGAGTTGGACACACAGGTCTCTTGTCCTGAATGCTGAATGACGTTTGCTGGCCGCTGGGATATTATTGCGGAACTAATTTAAAAGCACTTTCATCCCTAAACCCATCCGGCGGGCCCTAGACGACAACCTACTTAAGCCTTTTATTCAAATTCTTACATGTTTGGCACAAATGTCATGCAGGGTAACAAAAGTATTTGCTCCTTGAGAGAACTCCTATTGTATGACTTGTCGTCAAAACATAACACCATGTAATCTAGGAACAAAAAGGCATTTGTCTCGTAGTTCTGCATGGGCATATAATGGTGCACTATAATTTGCTTGTCAAAATTATTATTATTATGATGGTGTTGACATAAGCTATTAAGCTGTAAATAAACTTGGGAGATGCCAACACCCCCAAACTGCCTGTCTGCGGTAAAAGGCAGCCTGTCTGTAAACACCAGCTGATTCTCAAACTTTTCCATTTCAAGGACTCTCAGTTCACTGTGCATTAGACCACTGACCCCATAACTCTGAGAGTGGAACAAAATGGACCAGCCTAGGTGTCCATTTCGTTCCACCTGTACACTCTCAGAGTTACCAATCATTCTGCCGGGGTCCTCCTGGAACCCCCAACCACCGCTCCCCCCCAAGGACCCCCCTTGGGTCCCTGGCACTCTTTAGTTACATTCATGGATGGATTTAATCCGATTCTTTACTTAAGTTAAAAGTTGCAGTACCACAATGTAGAAATATGTTGATCTCAATGAGGAAGTTTACTCATAAGCAACGACTGATATTTAAAAAAAAAAAGACGCACGTTTGCATCTGTGCCCGAGGACAAGCGAGCAGATGTTTATGTTTTGAACTCTCAAAGTTGTTATTTATGCACTTATCTGTGGTTGACAGAGGCCCGGGACGTGCAGACAGACCCCCGGTAGCTAAACCCGAGGCTGTGTGGGCTACATGCAACATATAGCGTAATTATACAGACAGCAGCCCCTGGCTAAACTAGATCTCACTAAGCTGCTGGGCACCGAGGGTAGCCTGTACATATGCTGCACGGTCCCCTTGCTTCAGACATGACGAGAAACAAAACATCCTGCTTCATTTTATATTCTGTGTCTGTGCCAGTGATGGAAGTGTAGCAGTGGTATGCAATACCGCAACGTAGAAATACTCTATTCCTCTATTCCATTCGTTGTTAGTTGTAAAGAATATATATTCAAAGATTTGCACTACATTTTCACGATTTAAAAAAAATGGCAGACCTACAAGCTCGTAGCGCGGCACTCGGTGCAGCGCTATGAGCTTGTAGATCTGCTATTTTTCAATATCTAAAGTATAACATAATGCTTAAAACACCAAAAAGAATTGTGTATGTCAGAACTCCCTTCCTTTTCACTGTGCTTACCTTTATAGTTGATTTTGAACCCTATGGAGCCCACACTCTCGTCAGACTGGAGGTGCAGCCACATCTGGTGAGTCAGACTGACGATCAGGTCTGGAACGAAGCTCCCTGATAGGCTGCAACACATGTGACATCATCGTGTAATTTCCGTTTTTTATTATAGCCTTGCTAGCCTGTCAGGCAGAAACCGTGTATCTCCATATTTTAAACATTTTTATGGGTTTTCTGTTTCCCCATAAATGGAACATCATACCTCAGTGTCACTCAAAAGTACAGTAGCAAACATTGTCTTTTTTGCTACTTTGTCATTTGAATCCTGAAAAGTAACCGTTTTTGGTCTTCGTTGAGGTCTTATGAGGTTTCTACATGCCAGCAACGATAGTTGCTATGTTATTATCCCTGACATGATTATCACTGAAGTATCATCGTCATCATCCTCATTATACTCAACACTTTTATTATTATGATTATGGCCAAAATTATCCATGCAATAGTGTTTTGTTCATCTTATTTAGTGCCGCTGAACAGTAATGGAACGGAGGAAGAAAGTAATTGAAAACACAGTAATCAAATCATGAAGGAAATTACAAAAATGGAAAATAAATAAATAGGGCGAGCAATGCCAAGGGGCTTGTCAAAACCTTTCAAAACTAATGAACAAACCGGGGGAAGGGGGGATTTATCATCTTTTACTGTTGAACCAGAATACTTCTTTGTGAACACGGATCGATTTGAGAAGCATATTTATTCAGTACACTCATAACTTTGGAGTTATATCATATCACAATGCTACTGTGATTAAAAATACATGCTTTTAAATATATATTCTGCCTTCATTGACGGTCGACAGTGAAGACAGACAGGAAACGGAGAGAGCCTGGGGACTGACATGCAGCAAGGGTCTGCCGGGCTTGGGAATCGAACCCGAGACAGACTCGCTGTCAGTCACCAGACCCTACACGGTACATGCTGTAACACTAACCAGCTGGCTATCACTCCCCCCAATCCCCAATAGCTACATGTTCAAGAAACATACACTGTATACATGGCTACAGAGATAGATGGCTGTCAGACAGAATATTGTCTCATTGACTTTCAAATATCTTTCTGTGATTGTCTACACTTTCTGCCTCTCATTAGCCCCTTGTACGCTGTCATACTCAAGGCAAGGGTAATGAGGCAAGTCAGTGCTTATAGTATTGCCCGCATGCGTGCCAAGGATTTCAGTGGGGTTTATAGAGTGCTGACACCTCAACCTTCCAACTGTTTTTCACTGTGTTTTAGGGGATGGGTGGGATTTAATAAGGCAATTACCCAGTCGGCTATGCATACAGAATGCAGTCAAAATGCATACCCTTGTCTTTCAGCCTTTCCACTTGGCGTGCAATTCTGTCCGGGCGGGATAAAGGGAGGATTATGACATGACATCTTAATTTTGCCTTCAGCGATGGGCGATGCCATGTGACTGTGTCTAAATTGATATAGTGGATGGAAACACAAGCTTCTGTTAGAGGCTTAGAACCCTCTGTGGCATTCCCTGCAGTTCTGACTCCGTTCTCTGGCTGTGCTCATGGTGTTCAACAGCCTCTGTGTGCCTTGGGCCAGTGGTTCTCAAAGAGGGGTCTGTGGACCCCCAGGGGTCCTTGGGGGGGTCTCCAGGAAAATGTGGAACGGTTTATACCGTAAAATATACAGTATCTATTCTAAACTGCCTCCCCCTGGCCAGCTGGGGCGCCTGATGGAAGGGAAAGGAAATGGTTGTAATAACGTGTTCCTTCCACGCGCCACGTCCAACCGGGGAAACTCCCCCCTGTCAGGTGAAAAGAAGTGGCTTGGACTCCTCATCCATGTCCATGAGCCATTTTCTACTGGGCAAATAAAAGGGTTACAAAAATCGTGGGATAAAAAATAAAAAAACATCATTATGCCCTATTTTATTTTTTTGGCTGAAAATAGCTTATCTACCCCTCTGCTTGTAGACGTTCTGTGTTTGAACAAAATCTTGACACAAGTCTTCTTGGCACAAAGGCTTTTCAAAACGGGGGGAGGTAGTCAGTCAAATACAAATCAATTGACATGAAAGGGTTTGAGAAGCATGCACCGCCCCGGGTGACAGGAGTGATAAATAAGGACACGGAGGGGTGATAGCTGACCAATCAGCACAAAGCCAAAGTGCCGTCGTGCACGGTGAACTGTCACTGTGAGCGACCGCGCCGCTAAAGGAACTGAACATGTCAAACATGGACCACAATCATCTGCCGCAGCACGGCGGAGGAGAGGACACACTGATGTAGTTCATCTGGGTGCACGTTTAAGGCTGCACCCATTTTGACCTGAGATCAGATTCTAAAAAATGTCTTCTACTGTACATCCTGACAGTTTTCTGAAAAAGCTATGTTTCTATCATGTCAGTCGTTCTTCGATTTTTCAAAAAAATAGCAGACCTACTAGCTCGTAGCGCGCCACTCAGTGGCGCGCTATGAGCTTGTAGATCTGCTATTTTTCAATAGCTAAAGCATAGCAAAATGCTAACACCAAAAGGGGTTCCCACCCAAAATGGGTTAAAATTTAAAACGACTGCAAAACAAATACTTTGCAGCATATGGAAAAAAAACGAAGACGTGTCCCAATGTACTGTAGTTGGAATAAGCTCACAAGCTCTTTTATTTGACAAAATATTTATGAAACCAACAGACAGAGTAAGCTACTTAACCAATTTCACGTTAAAGCCCTAGTGAAATGAAAAATATGTTTTTCCTCACTTTAGAGCACTTTTGGAATTTAATATCAAAAGCCCTTAAGATTATGAATTAAGAACGAGAACGAAAACGTGCTGCGTGATGAAATACATAGCTATACACTCGGATTCCTTCTTCAAATACATTTACAGAATACAATGATTACAGAACTACTACTTTTAAACTCATACTTTTAAACTCATTCAAGATGAGTAAGACAGTGTTTTTAAACGTAATCAGCACGCTAAAATATTTGTCTGAAAACATCTTTAGGTTAGAAATATGCCATGTAGAAGCAAACATGCTTAGCTGTAAACGGCCGTCTCCGTCTCCAAACACGGCTGGACACGGCTGCAGTGATTGAGACTAAAACGTCCCATAGCCTGAAGGGATGGGACCTTCTGATTGGTTCAGAAACATACAGGCTTCCGTTTCACACTGTAACTTCAACATAAAATGAGTGAATGAATCAGAATGTGTTCACACGTGAGCTTGTTAATCGGCTTTTTGTGGTACTACCGCGCGACACTCGAAGTAATACTAATTCATGAAAAAAAAAATATATATGTTCTATCTGACAGCATCTGTACCTACAGTACAACACGATACACATTAGGTTAATACTCACACTTGTAGTATAGTAGTAGGATCGCCCACCTCCCCTCCGTCTCCAATGGTCAGAGTATCGTAGGCTATTTCCAGGTCAAACTCCTCAAAGTTTATCTGGATCACCTGTTGAACACACACGCACACGCACACACGCACACACATGCGCACACACACACACACACACACACACACACACACACACGATTAAAAGCATGATTAAAGCAACATTTAGTGTTTTATCTGAGGCCAGGGAGGGATGTACGGTATCTGCCAGCGGAGCATAGAGGCCAGAGATGGAGTGGGTGGTAGCAGAGAGAGAGAGAGAGGGAGAAAGACAGTGTGCACGTGTGCGCATGCGGAAGGAAGGAAGGAAGGAAGGAAGGGAGAGACAGACAGGCAGACGTACAAACACAGCAACTACCTTTTAAATATACATTTGAAAAATGTGTCATTTGTTTTCCCGAGCTAACCTTTCCTATATTGATGTGTAACTATTTCTGACAGAAAATGCACACTTCTGATGGGTTTGTGAGGTTTGTTTTCTCCAAGTTGCAATGTAGCACAGCTCTGTTTGCACACGTCTTTATTCCCATTTAATTGTTTGGTTTGTTTTGTTCCACCTGTGCATTATTGGCAATGTTTTCTCATCGTTTATTTAACCCATTCTGACCTGAGATCAGATTCATACCAGGTTTCCACTGGACACACACTGGTCTGATTAACTCACGACCATGATCACATGGTTTGGAGCACAGATTCAAAAAAGTATACGTACAATGAAAAGTATACAATACATTACATGATATACATAGACATATC
Organism: Protomyctophum parallelum; assembly: GCF_964188405.1. NCBI lineage: Eukaryota > Metazoa > Chordata > Actinopteri > Myctophiformes > Myctophidae > Protomyctophum > Protomyctophum parallelum. The sequence continues at coordinate 11,210,410 of NC_139697.1, read as the reverse complement.
GGAAGGCTTTCCCTATTTGTACAGTGGAAGAACCTTTTTCAGAAAAGCACCCAATTTATAGATTACTTTTTGTTTTTCAGATATTAGTAATGCAATTAATTTAAACATAGAAGGGTGGGTAAAAAAAATAATTAAATTCTCCTGCCAATAAAGCCCCTTTGTTTTGAATTGAATTGAAATTGAGAGAGAGAGAGAGAGAGAGAGAGAGAGAGAGAGAGAGAGAGAGAGACATTGAGAGCGGAGGCTGAAGATAAACAGAAACAGAGGGGGAAGGCGTATTGTCAGACAGACGGAGAGGACCATCAGCAGAGATAACGTAGTCTGGGATAGCACTGTAACTTTATTACAATACACCCGAGAGTCCTTATTTGACCCTGAAGTTGGAAGCTTCTTCATCTCCCTCTCTCTCCTTTTCCTTCCTTCGGAGTCTTTGGGGCTCCAGATTCAAAATTTCCATATTCGACTCACTTCAAAACATCCCGAAACATCGGAGGCGTTTCGCCTCCCCCTATTATCCCTAGAGCTCATTAATACACAAATATATCTGACTCATTGCATGCCTGTACTCCCTTGTTCTCTTGTAACAGTATGTTTGTATATGTATTTATTAGTAAATGTGCTTTAAAATGTAAGAACGGAGGAGGACTGCGGCCTCCGTGATCAGCATTCATCTCTCTCCCCCCACCGGGTCATTAAGATGCTGTTTCTTTTCGGGGGTTGATCGTTATCCGTTTGAAACTGATGCGGTATTAATGCAGGTACCAACTAACGCCATGATGAAAGCGACTCTCCTGTCCCGGGAGGGGATAGATAGATAGCCTACTTCAAGATTAATTTGTTGTTATCTTTATTATCATGAACAGCTTTTCACGAGTATAAGAGCTCATGAAGTCATCTAAGAATACTAGGGAAACTTCCAGGCCATTTTAGCCCATCAAGACCTACGTATATAAGACCAGATCAGTGGTGCACTGTCTGGTGCTCAAACGGTTTCACATCAAGAACCCACAGAATTATCTGTATTTGTTTTGGAAATATGTTTTTTTCAGAGGGACCAACACCCCCCTGAGTTTATCTTTTTTATTCAATATTTGAGAATATTTATTTGAATATATATTGAAAGATTTGCACACATTTTCACAAATGGCAGCAGATCTACAAGATTGTAACACGGCACAGAGTGCTGCGCTATGAGCTTGTAGATCTGCAATTTTTCAACAGCTAAAGTTGTGAAAGTCTATGAGGTGACACAGATGCGTCCTCAGCTGGTCTGAATGGGTTAGACGCTCCGTCCACATCGTGTTTCACTGTCTATCTCCTCCTTCATTACTGGAATGGCTGCAATTCATTAGCACAATGAGGTCCATTTATGGATCTGGCTCACTGGGTTTCGGTCCGGGGAGTGATCACAAGTTACCGCCTGATTATATTTCGCAACGGGAGGACAAGCGGCAGAAGATATACCTTGTTTTTTTCTTTTTTTTATCGTGCCAACAATTAGATTAAGTCCTCATTAAAAATGAAATACAGCCTAGGTACACATAATAGCCGCCATATGGCCCTGGAGATTGACATTTTTGCAGTACCCTCGTTAAACGGGTAGGGGGGGCACAAGAGCTTTTTGCTCACAGGGTGATGGCTGATGGATGTCATCGTCGGGGATCAAACCCGTGACCTTTTGGTTAGAATGGTCTTTCTGTGCGGCGGGCACTCTTGGTAATTCAACTCAACAACACACAAACAGCCTTCAAATGACACGCGCTCGGAAAATACATGACAACATTAGAGGGCCGTAATATAACTCATGTCAACCGGAGTGATGTGTAACATGGACAGAGGACAAGGCGGACAGAATAAAACATGAAACATCAGCTACAGATTTTATATTCTTCCCCTAAACTTCTCCTCCTGAGAGAGAGAGAAACAGACACACACACACACACACACACACACACACACACACACACACACACACACACACACACTACACTATGTAGGTTATGCTGTCCTCTGCTGCAAGACCACGTAAGCATTATTCACACGAGATTATCGCCCTCTTCTTAAACTGCCCAAGCAGGAGATACAGAGATGGCAGCGTGAATGGACAATAACAACAACAGACTATAAACAACAGAAACAAGGTGGTAAACACAGTAGATATAATGGTGAACACACACACACACACACACACACAGAAAACAGGCTGGTTAAACTGAGCTCACACACACCACAGAATTAGGGTTGACATCCGTCCCTTGACATGAGGCATCGTCACTTATTTAGAAACTAAAATACATGTCCCTTATGGAACTGATAAGGGGCACACTTTGTTTCTTATTTCGGGGACCCAATTTCAAGTTCAAACAGCTCATATTCATACACTACAGGTTGTTAACCGTCTAGGTTACTGTCTAGGTTAATGAATTGCATTTTTATAGCGCTTTTCCAAGTGCTCAAATCGCTTTACAATGGTTCATTCATTCATTCATTGGGAGGTGAAGCGGCGAACAGACGACGCCAGCGTCCTCACTTCCCACATTCACACACCGATGGTGGCAAGCTCACACCGACCAACTCATTGGAGGCAATGTATAGGGTTCAGTATCTTGCCCAAGGACACTTCGACATGTGGACAGGAGGAGCCGGGATTCGAACCGCCGACCCAGGGATCATTGGACGATCTGCTCTACCTCCTGAGCCACAGCCGCCCTTAACTGGACCCGAGTTGTCTCTTTACATGGACCGCGTCTTTCTGTGTACAGCAGTATAGAGCGTCGCAGTCCCGCCCCCTTTAATGACGACGAGAGGCCCGGAAGAGAATTCCCCGTTCATTTTTCCCATAGACTTTTCAAAATATATTTATTTAAAGATGTTTATGCCGTGGACAAAGCCAACTTGGCTCGTGAAAAATCATGACAATAAACACAATGTTTTGGGCCGATCAAATGATTTGTAAGAAGAAAAAAAAAGAAAAATCATGAATCATCTTTCTTGATGATTCATGATTTGTCTATGGGGGAAATGAACGGGGAATTCTCTTCCGGGCCTCTTTGTTTTATATGTTTAATTCGCCGTTATTTGACTTAAAAGAAATACCGGCTATGTCGCGGATAGGTAGACACGTTATGATGACGTAAACGGAAATCGACCTATCCACTGGCTTGCAAGGGCTTCTGGGAAAATGAGTTCAATGCAAGTGAACAGGGTTTTACACTACAGTACTATCAGAATATAGAGCTATTTAATCTTAATTGTAAATCTGCTAATTTGCTAATTTTGTGCGGAAACGGTCATAATAAAATGTTTTTTGCACCGTGACTACTACTCAAGTTTGTCTCCCGTGGTCAACACCTCCCAACTATTGGTGTGCGTCCTACCTCTTTGTTTGAATCTTAATTGTAACCAAAGAAAATCACTTACCCTGCCTTTAAAGTCATACTGTGTAACATTCCTTTTAGTAGCATTTTTTTGGTGACACCCCTTGAAGCTCTGTTGTCATTAACCCCCCCCCCCCCACACACACACACACACACACCCTTCTTGTTTGCCCCTCTTTTGATTTTATTCCTAGTTTTTAACCTTTTAAACCTTTTAATTTGTTTTCTAATAAATATGTCTGTATTTCTTTCTGTAAAGCGACTTTGAAAAGCGCTATATAAATCGTATATATTATTATTATTATTATTATTATTACAAGATTTGTCTACACGGAAGTATACTTCTCAAAAAGGACTGCTGCAGGGTCCCGGCTCCCGCAGATATTTTGGAATGCAACGAAGAAGTTGCCAATAAACTACAGTATGTATACAAGTGTTAAATATATACAACACGTTGCAGTAGATTCCCAACACACAGTATGAGGCCAGGCATGCGACAAATGAATAAGCAGGGAACAAGCAGTGCAGACGGGTAGTTAGCATATTTGCAGAAATTAGTAAACTTGGCTCATGTTTTCCGAATATATTATGTAGGCAAACATAATATTCTAGTAAAATAAACTTTAAGCAACTGTTACTCCATCGTTCACTGCATATTATACAAACTATGCCCTTTATTAAGACTGCTTAGTCTATTGCTGGAAGCAAGGTGAGGAAACATAATCATAGAAATGCTGGAATTCAAGCAAAAGCAAAATGGGTGACTTGTGCAGAATAATGAGTAACACCAAGCTAGCCTTGGTTAGCTAGAGGCCACCTGGGGAACTCCACTGGAACATTTTGTGATCAATTATTGACCTTTTAGGATAAATTAGGTTGGCTCTTTAGCCCTGTATACTCCACAGTATTAAGGCCAGGACAACTTGCTAAATGCTTCACCTGTTATATAAACTGTTAACGACTTAAGCACAAGCACCTAATCTGTCTAAGGACATATGATATAATTATTGTAGGCTATGGTGTAGAATATGGACACTTTTGTATTATGTAGTGTACGCTGTATGTTCTTGTTATTACTCTTTTATATATATTCTTATTCCACAATTTTGTAACCCATTTTTCACCCCTGTGTCAATCATATAATGTGATCCTGGGCTCTACACACCCTCCACCAACCTAGTCCCCATATATGGGGTACAAGGGGAGAGCAACGGACTTGAACTCATGCTTCCTTCATGCCTGAGTGTCCAAGTTGCTCCTTTACACCTGACAGGGGGGAGTTTCCCTGGTTGGACGCATGGAAGCGCATGGAAGGAACACGTTATTCCAACCAGTTCCTTTCCCCTCCATCAGGCGCCCCGGCTGGCCAGGGGGAGGCAGTTTGGTGACCAGGATTACTGCATGTTTTTTGTGAGGGTACCTAGTACTACCCTAGGGGATACGGGGAGAACATGCAAACTCCACACAGAAAGGCCCTTTCACCAACCCCGGCTTCGGGTATGGGCACTGATGATGCGGAGGAGGAAACACGCCGCCAGCTCCCACAGCGTCCCGAGCGGGAATCGAACCCAGGACCTTCTAGCTGTGAGGCGACAGCACTACCAACTGTGCCACCGTGCCCCTAGTTCTTGTTATTACTGTATATCTGAGCACACAACAAATCAACTGTAAAGTTGTTTTGGCAATAAATTATTGAATCGTGAATGTGTGGTGGAAAATAACGACTCCAGGCATGTTTGACCCTGAAGGGATAAAACCAGTTAGCCTTGTTTGGCCCTGTAATGTAAGCGAGACTGTCTAGCTCGTAGTCTATGTCCTTTGCAGAACACCCTAACGCCAGCATCAGCACTGTTCACAGAGCATTAAACACAACTATGTATGACTACATTGCTCTGTGTGTGTGTGTGTGTGTGTGTGTGTGTGTGTGTGTGTGTGTGTGTGTGTGTGTGTGTGTGTGTGTGTGTGTGTGTGTGTGTGTGCATGCGCGCACACATCCGTGTGCGTTCATGTCACTGCACATCACATGCTGTATTGAACACAACTGGACTGTAATCTCATTGGTGACATTATGTTCCCATGTAAGTGTGTAAGCAGAATATATATGCATCTCTTAACCTCTGAGTGTTTGTGTGTGTGTGTGTGTGTGTGTGTGTGTGTGTGTGTGTGTGTGTGTGTGTGTGTGTGTGTGTGTGTGTGTGTGTGTGTGTGTGTGTGCGTGCATGCGTCTGTGCGTGCACGTGTGTGTGACCATCGTACATTATCTCCCCACTCCACTCTCTTTAATTGGATGTTATTCACAAAAATTTCTCTCTGTCTGTCACTCTCCCCGTCTCACTCTGTCCATCAATCCCTCTCTATACTGTATCTGTCTGCCTCTCTCTCTCTCTCTCTCTCTCTCTCTCTCTCTCTCTCTCTCTCTCTCTTTCTAATTGGCCGGGTTCATTCCAACATGTCATCCATCTCTGGCTCCTGGCCAATGAGGCGACAGAATTGAATTTCTGCTTGATAAAGCACTTCCCCGGTTGTCGTGGCGACCACGACGAAGTGGGCGGAGCCTCTGCTCCCCTGCCTGCCACCCCACCCCCCAAAAAGAAAACAAACATGCCCACGATAAGCTAGGTGTATTATTATATATACTCTAACGCTAAAACGTCAGGTTAGAGTGTGAAAAGTGGTGGTGTGTAGACAGACAGTGGGTGATCTAAGGCAGAGACAGACAGGGCTGGGGGTGGGATAATGGATGGTCTGTAGCAGGGGCACAGAGGACCCCGTGCCCTCCTCGCCTCTACTGCCTTTATGGGATTCAACCTGGGGTTGTATAAATCGGGCTGTTTGTTGGAAGGGTCAGACTTTAGCTGATGAAGACTGATGGTGGCGACGTGTCCCTGGGGAGGGTTTCTCCCCTTATACCTCCGTTTCATTGAGCTGAGTAATGTCCTGTGTCCACCGGGCATGTCTTTTTCAGCTGCCAACCTCCAAACCCCCAAAACGAGACGAGGCGGCGCTGTGGCCACCGTGAGCGTTGTCGGTGCAGAAATTTATTTCGTCAATTCATGATTTATTCGTGTTCGAGGTGCAAAGATTACAAACTTTTTAAACGATGCCAAATAGAAAAAAAATGTGCCAGCCGCAAAGTGTGTGTCAAGCTCTTGGGGGGTGATGCTAAGTCAGCTTGTTCCGTAAACTGTTAAGTTACACAACACTGGACACAGCTAAAGTCGGATGGAATTGTTGAAGATGACAAATGAGGAGAACAGAGAGAGGGCACAAGAATGGGCCTTGCTTCTATTGCTTCCATTCCATAATTAAAGACAAGCCAAGGAGACGAGAGGAGCGAAAACAAGACCAAGGGCCTTATCTTCCGCCTGGTGCAAAGCCGTGCTAACTGGCAGCGCAGTTATCATTATTTTTACAACATGGTGCTAAATATTGTGGTGTATTTTCCACACCACATTAACTGATTAAACTACTAGACTAGAGAGGAAAAGGCTGAAAAGAGCTTCTCTAAACTACTTCCCCGTGGCCATGCTTGACCCACGGGAGAACAGACAGACTAACCACGCTGGTCAATCAACTTAATCAAGTGGCCTCTCGTTGAAACAATAGTATGCTAAATTTCTCCCACACCTGACCGAGCCAGGTTACTTGACTATGTGTGATTGTTTTCAGACTTGCAGTCAGACAGACTCCAACATTTGTTCACAGACATGTATGATATGACTACTGCAATGCACTCTTTTCAGGACTCCCTAAGAAAGCGACTGACAGATTACAACTTGTCCAAAATGCAGCAGCTAGAGTTTTAACTAGAACTAGGATGAGAGAACATATTACTCCAGTTTTGGCATCACTGCACTGGCTTCCGGTTGTTTTCAGGATTGACTTTAAAATTCTGTTACTTGTCTATAAAGCTCTCAATGGTCTCGCACCTCCGTACCTCCGTGACTGCCTACCTAGATATGTCCCTAGCCGCCCCCTCAGGTCCTCCAACGCTGGCCTACTTGAAGTGCCTAAAGGTATGTGCACAAAAAAGTACGGTGAGGCAGCTTTTTGCTTCTATGGCCCAACAGCCTGGAATAAACTTCCATTCGAGCTCAGACACGCACCCTCTGTAGACATTTTTAAATCTCAACTCAAGACTCACCTCTTCACCCTTGCTTTTAGTTGAGTTTTATTTATTTTATGTGTTTTTATTTATTTTATGTTCTTATATTCGGTTTTGTTCTCTGCTATTGTTCTATCATTTTAACTACTTGTGTTTTATTGTATTTTATTTTTGTGTCCTGCCCTGTGAAGCACTTTGAGCTGCATTTTATGTATGAAAAGTGCTATACAAATAAAGTTTATTATTATTATTATTATTATATAGTATAGAATTATTGCCCAGAGACGACAATATCAAACTAGAATAATGTGCTCCTCGTCCTCGGAGCCAGGCCAGGAAGCTTGTTGTGGTCCAGCAAAGTTTGGAATCCAGGCACAGATGGAAATAAGCATGGCTTATTTGGGGAGTTGTGTAACAAGCCAAGGAATCCAAGGGAAAAACTACTTGCCAAAACTATGCTAAAATGTTCTTCCATGTTCTAGTGCAGTGGTTCCCAAACGTTTTCATGTCAAGGACCCCCAAATTGACACTAATTAGCCCGCGGACCCCCATTTGACAGGATATGCCAGGGACCCCCATAAGAGAAGATTATTACGGCTCTAGCAGTGACTCTCAACCCATTCAATTTAAAGTAATTCAGAAGAAGTTCACACCAGGAACACTGACACGTTCAGCGGAGTGGCTGCTGTCTCTGTGCCGTCTGTGAAGAGCCATGAGCCAGCTGGAACACACTGACTCGAGACTTGAGAAAAAGACCCATATCGGCCAAAATATCCCAAAACGATGCCCCTTTAATTAAAAGCTAGATGCAGTGACTGACTATACCTGTCAGTGGGGAGTGATGGCTGATGAATGAATATCAACATCCTAATACATCCTAATACTGGGGGGTCGAATAATGACAGGCAATTTTGAGCTCACATGCCCTTTTGATGTAAGTCAGTGGGGTGTGTTGGCTGGGAGGAGGAGTAGGACTAAGGCCCTATACGCACTCTCTGGGGTGGGGGTGGGGTGTTGGCTGATGAATGAATATCTACATCCTAATACTGGCGGGTCAAATTATGACAGGCAATTCCTGCTGTCAAAATATGTAAGTAAAAAACACTTTTTTTTAAATAGACACTCATGCTTTCCAACACCTTGGCCCTTGTTCCCGCATACATGGTCTCTATTGCCCAGAGTAAGTTGGGAGGGACACCATATAGGCCTTAAGGATCTTCATCATCGTGCCTCTGTGTATCGAGTCAAATGCCTTTTTGAAGTCGATAAAGCACAACACGGCAGTCAGGTTGTTCCTTTTAACCTCCTCGGTGATCCTCCTTAGGGCCAAGATCTGGGCCACGGTAGTTCTCCCTTCTCGAAAGCCATTTTTAGCCAGATTTTTTTGTTTTTAGCCATATTTAGTCTTAGTTTTAGTCATCATAGCTTAGTTTTCATTTAGTTTCCATTTAGTTTTCGTCAGTGAAAAAGTCGATGAACATTTTTAGTTGACGAAATCAACAATGCTTCCACGGAGTGTGCGTGCACAGTTTCACAGCGATCGGTCGGGCAGGAGATTTCCTGCCCACAGACGGACACACACATGGACGGACAGGGGCGATAACATCATCTCGGCGATGTCTTACGTAAAGCTAAGAACTTAACAGTAGAATATCTATCTGTGTATACATTATAGAGTATTATGTCTTCATAAAGTGCTATTTAAGTTACATAAGTTGAGCCTATTCATATGCCTGGTCCTATCTATCTTCTGCCACAGTGACAGCGCAGGTGTGTCCTTACTATTTAATCAATGCATTAATGCATTACAGCTGAGCATCTTCACAGCTCTTGACACGGAGTGTGCAGCCGCCCGTCTAATACGTTTTCACTTTTCATACAATAAGTGGTTCAAAAACAACCTAACTGAGAGGTTGATACTGTATGTGAAGTTAACACAGACGGACACTCTTGGAAAACGAGGAGAAATTAGGCTATAAATGGAAGGAAGACAGGCACAGCACGGCACCAATGAATATTAAGTTGATATGTGACCAGTGCCAGTGATTTGAACCACAAGTCGGCAATAGTATAACTTCACTATAGAACAAAATAGATTATTTCTTTTTTTTTGGTGGTTTTCGTTTTTAGCCACATTAACACAGTTGGAATGTTAAAGAATGTTTTTATTCCATCAAAAAGTCGTTTTAGTGGCATTAAGTCGTTGTAATTGCGTAAACAAGTCACTATGTCTAATGTTTTAACCATTGAGTTAAGCAATGCTAACCAATGCTAATCAGAAAATCAGCTTTACTTTCAAAGTATGCAAATTCCGCTAAAATCCGCTTTTTTGTACACAATCGTTTTTGAAGATAATACTAGTCTTTTACGAACTGGCTAACAGAAATGGCAGAGAAAGAAGTATTAACCATCGTATTTTGTAAAAAGTGTGTTTATTTTCGGTCCGCCTAAAGCTAATGTTCCAGATGGGGCCACTGGTGAATGGAACATGTTGAAATGGCTTCCTTTTTCCAATAGCAGAAGAAGAACAAGTAAACATTGAAAACATTGTAACATTATGTCACCATAACGTGGCTATTATTAGTTACTTTGGAATGTACCTGCCATGAAAATGAAGGTCATAATAACGCAGATCACATCGATATGTAATATAGCGCGATATGTACTTGTTCTAGCTACAGGATTGATATCAATATAATGTTAAAAAAGCTATCGGGGGGTTGCCAGGTTCTGAGAAATAAGCAACCCGGTATATGAAAACAAGCCCAAAATAAGCGAAAATAGCCGATCTACAACAATACAAATCTTGTCCCTAGACCCTGGCATACATTATTTTCTGCAGACAAATAATAATAACAGGCTAATATAGCTATTTTATTTGTAGGCTACTCATCTGGAACATTTACATAGGCCTGATCTAATAAGGGTCCACTTGGTTACCAACTCTCCATAATCAACTACACTTTAAAAACAAGCCCAAATAATCAACTACACTTTATTTTTGTCAAATACATTTTTAGTAACAGGTTATAAATTATTATAAAATTGGTACAGTAGGCCTATGCATTATTTTTCTT